>NC_059196.1:23274426-23374426 GCF_020615455.1 Coregonus clupeaformis | reverse complement strand
AAGCAGAATGACTTATCTGGCCATCTCCTATATCCGCCTACACTGGGACCTGGACAATACAACACACACACACACACACACACACACACACAGTCACGTGCAGACAAACACACTCCCAGTAGTGCTGAGGGCTGTCTATTGGTAAACACTGACCCCTTCTGAACCCTTCACATGAACTGAGGACACCCAGGTTCTGTGATCTATTAGTGAGGCTGACTTCATACTAGAGGTGATAGCACCTCATCGCTGAGAAGGTAGAGGAGGAGGGAGGTAGAGGGCGAGGGAGGGACAGGGGGAGGGAAGTAGAGGGCGAGGGAGGAACAGGGGGAGGAGGTAGAGGGGGAGGGAGGTAGAGGGGGAGGAGGTAGAGGGGGAGGAAGACGAAGGTAACGGGACGATCGTGACTAGAAATGATAAACACACAGATTATACTCCCATTACAGCAGTCTTAGCTCAAGGTCAAAGCATTGTCTCTCTCTCCTCCAGAACAGCAAAGACAGAGCAACAGAATGAATAGAAGAAGACATCAAAGAACATAGAGACATCGACTGAATGGCTGACAACCCACGGAGAGACACAAGGCCAGGTCATTCTCTAAAAGTTAGTATTTCTGCTGTTGACAATGACTCAATTGTGAGGTCAGCTGAGCTAGACACGAAGAGAGAGAGAGAGACAGAAAGAGAGAGAGAGAGAGAAAGAGAAGTTAATTGTTCCAGTAGAATAGAGGAGACTGTGGGAGAGAAGGCTCCTGGCACCTCCAATAGGCCTGGGATCCAAGTTTATGAGACTTTATTGCCCCACATTAGAATTCACATTTCTAAGTGAATTTAAAGTTTGACCACAATAATAAAGACTCTGATCTGTTTATTTTGGGACAGGGAGAAAAGAAAGCTGCTGTCATAGCAACCCAGTGCATTTCTCCATGGCAATGGCCCGTGCTCCAAACAAATTGGGGTGGAAAAAGGAGCAGGGGCCCAGTGGGAAGTCTGTTAACAAACATCCCCACACACACAAGGGTGTGTTGTCTCGTGTATGACTGTGTGAGACAGAGTAACTGTAGTGCTCCCTTTCTAGTCTGAGACACACTATCTTCCCCATCATAGACTATCTACTATCAGTGTAGTGAGATTCAGTAGTGGTATCTCATCGTCATTACTAATTCATCAGCCATCAGCCCACACAGTGGAATACACACCACAGACAACATTTCATTTGAGCAACTACTCTACAGTATACTATACGTTGCTCTTTTTTTCTCTCGCTCGCTCGCTCAGACACACATACACACCCTGCAGTCAGGACTGAGATGATCTGAATCGATCATAGCGCTCTCTGATCCCACACACACACAGTGCTGCTACCACTGGAGCTGGCCCAGTAGATTGGGTAACTGGAGCTCCAGGGCCCTTGGATCTGGTCGTGAGGCCCAGGACGGCACAGCTAGCCTGATCCACCCAGCTTTACACACACACACACACACACACACACACAGATCCAGAGATTAGCGATAGCTGCTTCTGTTAGATAATTAAGGCCAAGAGAGTTATTATTATTATTGAGTATCCGTGTGTGTGTGTGTGTGTGTATGTGTGTTTGTGTGTGTGAAGAAGGGAGTGGCATGGGGTATGGAGGCTGCAGATGCAGTATCTCCATTCCCCTATTACTGCCTTGACCTGACAGATATGTAATCGATTACACTTATTAGCTAACCGTGGGTCAAACAGCACCTTCATTGGATACCTGCAGGTCAGTCTGTATTGGCTAATGGTCCCTGACATTGTAAAGGAACTTCCTCCTTGTTCAGTGAGATAAATCCAGAATAAAACCAGACATCAAAAACACAGCATGGCAGCACAACAATCGCCCCAGACAAAAAACCACAGGACACATGCTGCTATCGCCCTCCTCCCCCTCTCCAAAACACAACCCAACGACAACCAAAACAGAAGGAGATGAAAGGAGGGGAAGAAGAAAGGATGCCCCCTCCTCCCGTCCCCTCTGAGAACCACACCTTAGACACCACCACCACCACCATCAAAAACACCAACCAAACAGAGACAGACACAAGAGAAGAGACAACCATTCCGTGTCCCCTCTGTCTCTTCCTTCCTCTCCTCTGTCCTCTTTCCACTTTCTCTCATCTACCCTCTCACACCATCTCTCCTTTTCCCCCTCTCTACCCTCTCCTCCTCCCTCCCTCTCTCCAGTGTGTGTGTGTGATGGGGCTAGTGAGAGGGGCGCTGGCGGTTGCCTGGTAACCAGTCTAATTGAGGGTTTTCTAGAGAGTTAGTGTTATCAGAGCTGGGGCCCCCTGTTCTGTTCCAGACACTGCTTTCTCTTTCTATTATATCACTCATTCTCTCTAACAGTTCCTCTATCCCTCTCTTCCTCTGTCCATATATTTTTTATTTAACTTTTATTTAATCAGGGGAGCCCAATTGAGACCAGGGCTTCATTCTAAATGGTGCCCTGAGAACAAACAATTTACAAATTAACATGATAATGTCAATAAAACAGCAAAAAGATATAGCAGTTACAGATTTCAACAACACAAATAAAGTATTACAATCAACCAAAACACTTGTAAACCTCAGTGAATTCATCCCTCATCAGCGTTCTAAACAGCCCTATTGGCACCACGGATTCAAGATGTATAATATAATAATAATATGCCATTTAGCAGACGCTTTTATCCAAAGCGACTTACAGTAATGCGTGCATACATTTTTTTTGTGTATGGGTGGTCCCGGGGATCGAACCCACTACCTTGGCGTTACAAGCGCCGTGCTCTACCAGCTGAGCTACAGAGGACCATCATGTAATGAGGTTTGTAAATTATTCCAAACATGGGTGGCATTAAAACTAAAGGCTGATTTACCTACAGTTAAAGTCGGAAGTTTACATACACTTAGGTTGGAGTCATTAAAACTTGTTTTTCAACCACTCCACAAATTTCTTTTTAACAAACTATAGTTTTGGCAAGTCGGTTAGGACATCTACTTTAGTAATTTTTCCAACAATTGTTTACAGACAGATTATTTCACTTATAATTCACTGTATCACAATTCCAGTGGGTCAGAAGTTTACATACACTAAGTTGACTGTGCCTTTAAACAGCTTGGAAAATTCCAGAAAATGATGTCATGGCTTTAGAAGTTTCTGATAGGCTAATTGACATCATTTGAGTCAATTGGAGGTGTACCTGTGGATGTATTTCAAGGCCTACCTTCAAACTCAGTGCCTCTTTGCTTGACATCATGGAAAAATCAAAAGAATTCAGCCAAGACCTCAGAAAAATAATTGTAGACCTCCACAAGTCTGGTTCATCCTTGGGAGCAATTTCCAAACGCCTGAAGGTACCACGTTCATCTGTACAAACAACAGTACGCAAGTATAAACACCATGGGACCACGCAGCTGTCATACCGCTCAGGAAGGAGACGTGTTCTGTCTCCTAGAGATGAACGTACTTTGGTGCGAAAAATGCAAATCAATCCCAGAACAACAGCAAAGGACCTTGTGAAGATGCTGGAGGAAACAGGTACAAAAGTATCTACAGTAAAAACGAGTCCTATATCGACATAACCTGAAAGGCCGCTCAGCAAGGAAGAAGCCACTGCTCCAAAACCGCCATAAAAAAGCCAGACTACGGTTTGCAACTGCACATGGGGACAAAGATTGTACTTTTTGGAGAAATGTCCTCTGGTCTGATTAAACAAAAATAGAACTGTTTGGCCATAATGACCATCTTTATGTTTGGAGGAAAAAGGGGGATCTTGCAAGCTGAAGAACACCATCCCAACCATGAAGCACGGGGGTGGCAGCATCATGCTGTGGGGACGCTTTGCTGCAGGAGGGACTGGTGCACTTCACAAAATAGATGGCATCATGAGGAAGGAAAATTATGGGGATATATTGAAGCAACATCTCAAGACATAAGTTAGGAAGTTAAAGCTTGGTCGCAAATGGGTCTTCCAAATGGACAATGACCCCAAGCATACTTCCAAAGTTGTGGCAAAATGGCTTAAGGACAACAAAGTCAAGATATTGGAGTGGCCATTACAAAGACCTGACCTCAATCCTATAGAAAATGTGTGGGCAGAACTGAAAAAGCATGTGCGAGCAAGGAGGCCTACAAACCTGACTCAGTTACACCAGCTCTGTCAGGAGGAATGGGCCAAAATTCACCCAACTTATTGTGGGAAGCTTGTGGAAGGCTACCCGAAACGTTTGACCCAAGTTAAACAATTTAAAGGCAATGCTACCAAATACTAATTGAGTGTATGTAAACTTCTGACCCACTGGGAATGTGATGAAATAAATAAAAGCTGAAATAAATCATTCTCTCTACTATTATTCTGACATTTCACATTCTTAAAATAAAGTGGTGATCCTAACTGACCTAAGACAGGGAACTTTTACTAGGATGAAATGTCAGGAATTGTGAAAAACTGAGTTTAAATGTATTTGGCTAAGGTGTATGTAAACTTCCGACTTCAACTGTAGGTTGGTAGAGACACAAGGGACCTCAAGAGCTAACAAACCCTGTGAGCGGTTTTGTTGCTTCGTATTTTTATACTTTAGCGGAGAAGTGAGATAGATATGTTGGATGAAGCTTGTGCAGCAGAGCTTTGTAAACAAAAAGGGAGAAATCTACGGGAATTTAGAGAGGTCCAGCCGACCTTCTGATAAAGGATGCAGTGATTAGTATTAAACCTGTCACCTGTGATAAAGCGAAGAACGATATGGTACACTCCATCCAAGCACGATATGGTACACTCCATCCAAGCCCGATATGGTACACTCCATCCAAGGGTTTTAGAGTAGTGGCAGCTGCATTCTGATAAATGGTCTCACCTGTACAACCTGCTTCCTGTTGTTGGATATACAGTATCTCTCCTTTCCATCCCTCCTTCTTTCTGTCTCACCATTAGTCTCTTTATTTCTGTTTTTATCGTTTTTAAATTATGTGCCACTCTCATCTCTCTCTCTTTTAAATCTCTCGCCTATTCCTCTTCTTCGTTCTTTTTCATATGTTTCTTTAATCTGTTTTTACTCTGCAGTCCCTCTGGCTTTTCTTGTCTCTATTCCTCCTCGGTTCCCCCTCTTCTCCCCTCCATTTCTTAATCTATCTTTTATCTCCAAATAAACATGCCGTACTTGCGGAGGAAATCCTTATCCTATTATACAACACACACACACACACACACACACACACACACACACACACACACACACACACACACACACACACACACACACACACACACACACACACACACACACACACACACACACACACTGTGATGTGAGCCACATGGGGGATTAACAATGCATAACAGATAAATATGCCATGTTAGAAGCAGTGCGTCTGTTCAATGCTCTGAGGATAGAACCCCCATAATCACTGATCTGGAATCAGCTTACACTTCCCCAATCCTTATCACAAACAATAGGCGGTAGCCAACTAAACTGACTGTGGATCAGCTCTTAACTCAGTGTGTAAGGTCATGTAATGATCAATAGAGCAGATCAGAGCAGCTGTGGAGAGGCCTTCACTGGCCAGTATGGTTTCTTACAGTACCAGGGACAGTCAGAGGAGAGGAGAGGCCCACACACACACAGCTCTTCATCTATACTCTCTTCATCCTTTCTCTCTTCCTCCCCCCTCTCTTCCTCCCCCCTGTCTTCCTCCTCCCTCTCATCCTCCGCCTCTCTTCCTCCCTCTCTTCCTCCCCCTCTCTTCCTCCCCCCTCTCTTCCTCTCCCTCTCTTCCTCCCCCTCTCTTCCTCCCCCCTCTCTTCCTCCCCCCTCTCTTCCCCCCTCTCTTCCTCCCCCGTCTCCCCCCCTCTCTTCCTCCCCCCCTCTCTTCCTCCCCCGTCTTCCTCCCCCTCTCTTCCCCCTCTCTTCCTCCCCCCTGTCTCCCCCCTCTCTTCCTCCCCCCTCTCCTCCTCCCCCCTCTCTGCCTCCCCACTCTCTTCCTCCCCCGTCTTCCTCCCCCATCTTCCTCCTCCCTCTCCTTCTATTCCTTCTTCACCTCCTTCTCTGAATATCTTTCTCTTCTCAAACTATCTTGTTCTTAACCACCACCTCATTCCTTTCTCCTCCTCCTCTATTCTCCTTCCCTTACATTCTCCTCTTTGTCAAATCCTCCTCTTCCTCCCTTTTTCCTCTCCCTTCATCCAAGACCCACCTCCTTCTCCCCCTCTACTCCTCCTGTTTCACCTCCTTCATTGCTGCACCCTCTCCACTCCTCCATCAGCTCCCTTTTATTTTTTCCATCTACATTCTTTTCTCTTCCTCATACTCCTCTTTCCTCCTCCTCCTCTTTCCTCCCTCTCCTCTTTCCTCCTCCTCTTCCTCCTCCTCTTTCCTCCTCATCCTCCTCCTCCTCATCCTCCTCCTCCTCTTTCCTCCTCCTCCTCCTCCTCCTCCTCCTCCTCCTCCTCCTCCTCCTCTTTCCTCCTCCTCCTCTCCCTGCATTACAGTCATGTTGTCTTTATTCTTGGTATGAGGAGAGTAAAGCTCTGTGATGTACTGCACTCGTCTAATCATTCCTCCCATTCCTCATTAAGTAAAGTGGGACACTTCTGTTGCAGTCTGGAGATGCCATTTCCAACCCACCCACCCACACACTCTCTCACATCACACACACACTTTTACATTTACTGGCTGTTTTGCGCTACAGTGTGCAATAAACACATTGCATCTCAAGCATATACTCAATAAAACACATGACAATGAACATAAACACGTAAATATGTTATGCACACACACACACACACACGCACACACACACACACACACACACACACACACAAACACACACACACACACACACACACATATATATATATATATATAGACAGACAGAGAGCGACAGAAACACCTCACCCTTCCCAGACATCTATTGATCAGGCTCAGCCCAAGGGAGAGGGGAGGAGGAGGGACATTGTTCCCTGAAGTCAAATGTGCGCTTAGCAACCGCCCTAGTCATCCAATTCCCAGACCCATCCCATAATACAAACACCAAACCCCACTGGGATGTGCCTGACAGCCATGACACACAAACCCCGGCAAGATACAACAACCACTAATGACAATCAGTCAGTATTACATGATGGAAACCTTTGGGAATACACACATGTATACCAGTCCTACTGCAGTATCTTCTCCCCTGGAGGGGCATGCCCCGACCTGCCTGCCTGCTCCACAACAGCTAACATAATAATATGCCATTTAGCAGACGCTTTTATCCAAAGCGACTTACAGTCATGCGTGCATACATTTTAAAAATGTTTTTGTGTATGGGTGGTCCCGGGGATCAAACCCACTACCTTGGCGTTACAAGCGCCGTGCTCTACCAGCTGAGCTACAGAGGACCACATAACACATCCTCTACTATACCAACAGCTCTCTGTCTAGACTCAGCGCTAGTCCCAGCTAGCCTCAGCACTAGCCCCAGCTAGCCTTAGTCAGTGTCCTGTCTTACCTGGTGAGAACAGTTTTCCTGGTGAACCATCCTTCACAGCATCCTAGACAGGTACAGGCTGGCTGCGCCTCGGGAATGACAACGGGAATGGGATTGGGAGAGGATTCCCAAAGCTGCTGCGGTTTTCTGGCTGAGAAACAGGGTGAGGAGAGGGGGGAGAGATCCAGCCCAGTCCCAATCCGGAAAGAGAGACCAGAGAGAGAGACTGACTGTATGTCTGTGTTCTGGTCTCACTCTCTACTGATATGGCTGCTCCTCTCCTCTGTAGTGTCCTCTCTCTCTTCTTCTCTCTGTCACTCTGTCTGTCTGTCTGAGAGAAGGGTAGGGTCTGATCACTTCTTTTCCAAAAGAGAGGGAGGGGGAGGGAGGGAGCGAACCAAAACAGGGAGGGGAGTGAGAAAGAGGAGGAGAAACAGAAAGGGAGAGGGAATTCGTGGCCGTCTCTCTCCCTGCTGGAACGGGGTAGAGGCAGAGTGATTCATCACAGACACAGTCAGCCAATGGGGTGGTAGAACAGGGATTGGGGAGACAGGGGGGCGGGCTGCAGGATCAGAGGTGGAAACGTCCCACAGAGAGAGAGAGAAAAAGGGGGAGGAGGGGGAGAGAGAAAAAGAAAGGGGGAAGAGGAAGGGTGAGAGAGGGGAGGAAGAGAAGTGTCACGAATTCAGCCGAGGCTGCCCCTCCTCCTTGCTCAGGCAGGTTTCTGCATTCGTCGTCACCGGCTTACTAGCCACTACCGCTCCATTTATCATCACTCCATTTGTCTTGTCTTGTCTTGTCAATCACACACACCTGGTACTCATTCCCTCATTAGTCTGTGTATAAGTGTTCTCTCTGCCCCCTTGTCCTTTGTGAGTGATTGTTCATTGTGAGAGTGAGCAGCTCAGATTTTTCCCTTGTGCTAGTTTCGTTTTGACGCTTGCTGCGCTTTATTCATGTACACTGAATAAACTCTGGATTTCTGTGTTTTACCTCCTGCGCCTGACTCCGTCATTCACACCTCATCACAAGAAGTGACTCCCATACCAAAAACCCTTTCATCTCAATCTCTAATATTCTCTAAGTGCTATGACACTATCTTAATGGTTGCAATTTGAAGATGACTATCTCAACTATAAGCAGTCCTTTTGGTGAGATACAGGGGTATTTTCCATACTCTGCTGACTAATCCATTTGCTATACTTTTATCTATGACCTAATTACAGTATTTGGGGAATATAAAAAGCCTTTAAAAACTAAAAACTGTTTGAATGTTTGACTAATGCCAAGCAGCACATCATGTTAATATTCACAGGTTTTCAATACTTGTGAATAGTTGACTATTTTCTCAGCGTTGGTGTGTATGACAATAACAGGATATGTGTCTCTGTTTGTGCGTAGCTCCTTTCGTCTCTGTCCTTCTCCCTCTCCCGGTCCCCCTGGTACAGGATTAGAATCTCTCTGGAACAGATGGTCTTTCTATAATCCACCAGCAGGGAAGGCCACCCTGCCCTGGATTAACTCTTCTCTCTCTACCTTTCCCTCTATTTTTTAAATTTTTAAAATTTAATTTAACCTTTATTTAACCAGGTAAGCCAGTTGAGAACAAGTTCTCATTTACAACTGCGACCTGGCCAAGATAAAGCAAAGCAGTGCGATAAAAACAACAACACAGAGTTACATATGGGGTAAACAAAACAAAGTCAAAAATACAACAGAAAATATATATACAGTGTGTGCAATTGTAGCAAGTTATGGAGGTAAGGCAATAAATAGGCCATAGTGCAATATAATTACAATTAGTATTAACCCTGGAATGATAGATGTGCAAGAGATGATGTGCAAATAGAGACAAATATGTAGTGAGCACCAGCCAACAAGAGCGTACAGGTCACAGTGGTGGGTAGTATATGGGGCTTTGGTGACAAAACGGATGGCACTGTGATAGACTACATCCAATTTGCTGAGTAGAGTGTTGGAGGCTATTTTGTAAATTACATCGGCGAAGTCAAGGATTGGTAGGATAGTCCGTTTTACGAGGGCATGTTTGGCAGCATGAGTGAAGGAGGCTTTGTTTGCGAAATAGGAAGCTGATTCTAGATTTAACTTTGGATTGGAGATGCTTAATGTGAGTCTGGAAGGAGAGTTTACAGTCTAACCAGACACCTAGGTATTTGTAGTTGTCCACATACTCTAGGTCAGACCCGTCGAGAGTAGTGATTCTAGTCGGGTGGGCGGGTGCCAGCAGCGTTCGATTGAAGAGCATGCATTTAGTTTTACTAGTGTTTAAGAGCAGTTGGAGGCTACGGAAGGAGTGTTGTATGGCATTGAAGCTCGTTTGGAGGTTTGTTAACACAGTGTCCAATGAAGGGCCAGATGTAAACAAAATGGTGTCGTCTGCGTAGAGGTGGATCTGAGAGTCACCAGCAGCAAGAGCGACATCATTGATATACACAGAGAAAAGAGTCGGCCCAAGAATTGAACCCTGTGGCACCCCCATAGAGACTGCCATAGGTCCAGACAACAGGCCCTCCGATTTGACACATTGAACTCTATCTGAGAAGTAGTTGGTGAACCAGGCGAGGCAGTCATTTGAGAAACCAAGGCTATTTAGTCTGCCAATAAGAATGCGGTGGTTGACAGAGTCGAAAGCCTTGGCCAGGTCGATGAAGACAGCTGCACAGTACTGTCTATTATCGATCGCGGTTATAATATCGTTTAGGACCTTGAGCGTGGCTGAGGTGCACCCATGACCAGCTCGGAAACCGGATTGCATAGCGGAGAAGGTATGATGTGATTCGAAATGGTCGGTGATCAGTTTGTTAATTTGGCTTTCAAAAACTTTCGAAAGGTAGGGCAGGATGGATATAGGTCTGTAACAGTTTGGATCTAGAGTGTCACCCCCTTTGAAGAGGGGGATGACCGCGGCAGCTTTCCAATCTCTGGGGATCTCAGACGTTACGAAAGGCTAGTAATAGGGGTTGTGACAATTTCGGCGGCTATTTTTAGAAAGAAAGGGTCCAGATTGTCTATCCCTCCATCTCTTTGTGTTTCTCCATCTCTCTGTCCCTGACAAGTCAATGGCATGCATGTGACAACACTCTCACTAAATAAGCATGTCTGCTATGCCACAGGGATTGCAGAGTATTCAACAAATCTTCTAGATCAAAGTATATTGTTTTGTATTGGTAGTCCATGATGAAACGATAGCTTGGCTACTGTGTGGAAGGACAGAACACTCTCTCCATCCATCAATCTCTCTCTCCCTCCATCCTCTCTCCGGTCAGAGATAGACAGATGTCTCTCTCACTGTATGCCCTCGCTGGTATGTGATTGAAAGATCGCTCTCTCTGTCTGTTATTGATCTCTGTTGTGTAATGGTGGCGTTTCCCGATAAACCCAATCCAGGGTTAAATGTCCTGGAAGTAGATCGATGTTGTTCATGGTCTGATCTGAGTGGCCAGGCTCTGGATGTTGACTCTGGTCTGGAAGGGTCAACAGGGTTAACAGTGGCCCTCTGGGCTTACAGTAGAAGCTCCAATAGGACAGAGTAGAGAGCAACACTACACACTACAGCTGCATTAAGGAAGGAAGGATCCAGTGTTTCAGTAGCAATAACCATCAGACTGGCTTTTACTACTTCACAAGTCTCACTGCTCCCGCTCTAGAATACCAATACTACACTAATAAAACACAGTAAGAATACAAATCCTAAACACACACACACGCACGCGCGCACACACACACACACACACACACACACACACACACACACACACACACACACACACACACACACACACACACACACACACACACACACACACACGCTCCCTGAGGTATGCTTTGATATGAGAGGACCCAGCCCCCACCTCTCTCTCCTCCATTGCCATGGTAGCAGACACTTTCTACTGACCTCCAGTTGGTTGTCAAGGTTTTGGGAATCTGAATCAAGGGCAAGGTGGACACACAGAGCACATCCACACACACACATGAGACCGTTAACACACACATGCATACACACACACACACACACACACACACACATGTACGCACGTACACATGAATGCACACATGTGCCCACACACACACACACACACACACACACACACACACACACACACACACACGCACACACGCGCACACACACGCACACACACACACACAAATATCCAAAGATCTGATTATCTACTATACCTATTGGCAGCAGATTACGGCCAAACCCATCGCAAACCAACAGTGAGTAGCCTAGATAGAGGTTATAATCTAGAGATTATAATCTGTAGATTCTGACTCAAACTACTACAGAATGTCAGTGTGGCTTTTCAGACCTGGCCACAAGAGAAGCCATTTAGAATATGTGAATATCATCATACTGTGCACTGTAAGGTATGTGTTTTAATCTCTTTGAGAGTGTGTGTATATCTGTGTGTGTGTGTGTGTGTGTGTGTGTGTGTGTGTGTGTGTGTGTGTGTGCATAACGCAGTGAAGTCAGAGTGTTGGAGTAGTTCCAGGGAGCAGACCCAGCCCTCTGTCTCTCTCCTCTCATCCCTCCTCCTCCTCCTCCTCCTCCTCCTCCTCCTCCTCCTCCTCCTCCTCCTCCTCCTCCAACACAGAAACATACAGCATCAAAACAGACCAGCTATATATAGAAGTCTATAAACGTCAGAGAACTCACTCTCTGTGTGTGTGTGTTTGCTGTCCCTGTTTCCGAGGGTGCGGCACAGATACACACACACAAGCGGAAATAAGAAATACCCACAATCTGATCTGACCTGATCGATGGCCCTATGACATAAAACTGTGGACCAGATGAGAGGACAGAGCCAGTTGCTTCTGGCTGATCCCGGGTCAGATATGACCTAATGGTTCCAGTTAGGTTTGCGAGTTAGTAAGGTAATGATCATAACTAGGTTATCACTGTACTGTTCCAATATTAAGACACATAACATAATGGAGGGCATATCTAATTCATTTATTGAACGAAGTTTCCTCTGTCTCTGTTTATCTCCTTCTGCATCTTCTTGCTCGGCAAGCCTCCCTCCATCCCACCCTCCCTCCATCCCACCCACCCTTCCTCCATCCCACCCTCCCTCCACCCACACTTTCTCTCTTCCTCCATCCTTCCTCACAGCTGGATGAGAGGAGCACAGATGCTTTTAGAGAGCTGACATTTTCTGTCAGCATAAAAACACTGAATATTTAACCAGTGGGTCTCAGCAGGAGGAGAGGAGCCTGACTGAGACTCCCCTCAGTAATGAGCTCTCTCTCTCTCTCTCTCTCTCTCTCTCTCTCTCTCTCTCTCTCTCTCTCTCTCTCTCTCTCTCTCTCTCTCTCTCTCTCTCTCTCTCTCTCTCTCTCTCTCTCTCTCTCTCTCTCTCTCTCTCTCTCTCTCTCTCTCTCTCTCTCTCTCTCTCTCTGATCATGTGGCTTCAGTTACAGCCTGGCTAGGACTACAAAGGAGAGACCATTGATCTCAATGTGTATGTCTCTGGGAGAGACACTCTCTACATGGTGGCACAATTGGACATATAATAGAGGATTCTCCATCTGATAATAGAATATAAACTATTTTTCCTCATTAGCAGTCATGTCTTCGTTATGTTGTTAGTCGTGGGCTACAGTGATTGCTTTGGGACATTCTCATTTGGGCAAAAGGTAGAACTCTCCTCAACTCCTCCGTCCTCTTTCCTCCGTGACCCGAAAACCGATAAATGGTTGAGTGGTCGAGAAGAGTGTCAATTCATTAGTAGGCGAACGAAGGAGGCTGCTCACCTCCTCGATGACCTACTCTGACAGAGGATACCTCTCGCAATAGGTAGCTCATAAGTGTTCTATAATCCGCCACCCCCCCGTTGAATCAGCAGTTTTCTCAAAGGAGAAAAGCATGCACACATTTAAAAACGATACGCTACTTATCCTTTTATCTATAAAATGTTTGCGACAACTAGCTAAATTAGTTTGGATCACTTTACACATTTATTTTGGGATTCCACCCCTGTAAACGTCAATTGCCTGATGACGTGCAAGTGGAGAGGGAGAGTCTCATTTCATACAAGTGCATTTGTTTCCTCTCCTCCCCTCCTCGATAAAGAGGCGAGGAGGGGACGGAGGAGTTAACAAACCAATTGGGAATCTCCCAGTGTCCCTGTGAGCTCCCTGTTTAGTCATGTTTTGGAGAGTAAGGGTCAGAGTGGTCTTGTAAGTCTTGGTAGTTAAGGGTTAAAGCGAGTAGTCTGTGGTGAAGTTATGGTCAAGCTGTATAGTCAGTCTGTATGGCCTGGGTGCCAGTCTGTCAGAATGTCTCTTTCCGGTCAACAGGCTGTATAGTCATGTTGAGGGTGTGTCACGGCTACAGTGCATCTGCTCTGTGTGTTCAGTGTGACAGTGACAGATGAAGCTCTCCCCATGACCTGGCTACCTGCCTCATATACATGCTGTCACACACAGGGAGGGAGAGGACGAAAGAACAGACACAGTCACAGAGAGACAGAGACAGAGAGAGAGAGAGAGAGAGACAGAGACAGAGACAGAGAGAGATAGAGAGAGAGAGAGAGAGAGAGAGAGAGAGAGAGAGATAGACAGAGACACAGAGACAGAGAGAGAGAGAGAGAGAGAGAGAGAGAGAGAGAAGCCTGATCACTAGAAATAGACAGCGATTTCGGACATTTGAAAAGGTCCTGAGAACGTCAATATATGCCTTCATCGGGATTGCCCAGCACTGGGCGCGAACTCGTGATGCTTGGAGCCGGAGCGCGCTGCTTCGATCACTGTGCCACCGCAATTCACAATGCTCTAGCAATCCGTGAGAATACTTGATGATAGTTGATGGAAACAGTGTGTTGTTTTTAATTAAACCATAGCCTAACCTTAACCCTTCGTAATTAATACCTAAAACCCCTTTTTTATTATTCAAATGTTTCTTTATTATTCAAAATATGTTGTATGTATTTTCTTTGTTGTTGTTTTGTTTATTGGGGGGTATTTCCTTCCTTGTCCTTTTTTCATTTTATTTTCAATCGTAGGCATGTAATACCATTGACAGCCGTTACAAATAACCACATTTCGAAGGGAAACTATGAGATCTTGTTGAGAGAGAGATAGACAGAAAGAGACAGAGATAGAAAACATCTCCTGAGTTTGTGTGTAAGAAAAGAACACCGTCTCTTTAAAGAGTTGCCCTGCGTTAGCAATGAATTCTGGCAGGGATAGAGTCTGTGTGTGTGTCTGCTCTGAACAGGCCTTTTATTTTTAGCCTGGTATAAACAGTCCCAGTTGGGAGCCCCTGCCTAGTGCCTGGTCCTCAGCCCACCTCAGCTCACAGACACACACACACACAGCGCACTCTGTAATCTAACTCAGACAACCCCACCAATTCACCAGCACCACAGGGCCCCACCCATGGCTGCCCATAGGGGGGGGGGGGGAAGAGAGAGAGAGAGAGAGAGAGAGAGAGAGAGAGAGAGAGAGAGAGAGAGAGAGAGAGAGAGAGAGAACACACAAACCACTGTGCCTGACTCTGCCCTTTATTCTAGTGTTATACCCACTGACAGCAAGGTGATGGATGGCTGTTTCAACTCCCTGTTTGAGCTAAAACCATGCTGCCATTCTCTCCCTCTACTTTGCTCTTTCATTTCCCATGCTATTAAGCTATAGGGCCTTGCTCTTTTATTTCCCATGCTATTAAGCTATAGGGCCTTGCTCTTTCATTTCCCATGCTATTAAGCTATAGGGCCTTGCTCCCTCTCTCTTTCAAAGCTGTAAAACAGTACTCCCTCTCTCACTCTCTCTCTCTCTCTCTCTCTCTCTCTCTCTCTCTCTCTCTCTCTCTCTCTCTTTCTCGTTGGTTTGCAGTGACTGTGCAGAACATTGAGTGATACAGAGCTATAACCCAGCTCTTAACGGCAACATAAACCCCCATTTCCTCCGCACTATGCTCTGCCACTCACAGCCCCTCCACCCTTTCATCCCCCCAGCCCACTTTTTCTTATGGGGAGAGGGGGAGGCGGGAGAGGCAGAGAAAAGGGTCTCCTGCTGTATTCTGCTTGTTCTGAGAACTGTGGGCCGTAATGTACTCTGACAGCTTGAGGAAAAAGACAATTAGCCATTAACAGGACTGGGAGAACGAGGAAACAGGGAGGGGGAGAGGGGGAGACAGGGAGGGCAGAGAACCAGGTGGAAAACAGTACACTCAGTTGTCCCCATAGGATAACCCTTTTTGGTTCCAGGTATAACTATTTTGGGTTCCATGTAGAACCCTCTGTGGAAAGGGTTCTACATGGAACCCAAAAGGGTTCTACCTGGAACCAAAAAGGGTTCTTCAAAGGATTATCCTATGGGGACAGCCAAATAACCCTTATTGGTTCTAGATAGCACCTTTTTTTCTAAGAGTGTAGGGTGGAACTGGAGGAAAAGTGGGGGCTGGGGTGAAGGGTATTTGGCTGGAGGGAGAGTATACAGTAGGGTATAAGATCTAGTTACAATACATTGGGTCAAGGGTAGGTGAGAGGTTAGTAAAAAGGTAGGCATTTCTCTGATGGGTATGCTGGTAGTTTGTACTGTATATTTACATTTAGACGTTAAGGGAACAGCTCCACACCTCCCTGCTCTCTCTAGGAGCTCAGTGACTCACAGTGACTAAATCAGAGGAAGGGTGTGTGTGTGTGTGTGTGTGCACGCTGAGAGACGCTGATGGAATGTGTAGCTCTGGGCTATCCCTTTCCAACACAGTCATTGCCGTCTGTCTATCTCTACCCACACTCCCCATGTCTCCAGCGTTGCCATCTCCCTACAAACTGACCGCAGCTGGCTCGCCTTGATGACATCACACCATGACATCATCCACACAGGAGAGGACATCCCATTCCTCTCAGGGTCAGGTGTAGGGATTTGTCCTGCTCTACCCTGACCTTCAACCCTACACTGTATGTCTGGTCACAGACATCTGGTAGGGTCAGAGACTACACAGCTAGACTCATCTCTATAGGTGATCTAGACTTGGGTCTAACTTCTTATCCAGGTGATATAAACATCCATCTATCTAGGCTATGTGGTATACACTGAAATGATCCCCAGGAGATAGATTGAATGTAGAAGGGAGGGAAGAACAGTCAAGCTGTTAGTGTGTGTCATTACTAGGTGGGGTCATCGAGACCGTCACTGATAGTCCTGCACTTTGAAATCTATTGAGAGCAGATGTGATTGTGTGTGTTTCCTGTGCCAGTCCTGTCTAGCCGCTTACACCCAAACCTGATGACCCGGCAACTTTCCTGCAACTTCTTTGTTTCCATGTGTTGTAGTATATGTGTGTAGTGGGGTGTGTGTGTGTACAGTATTCTCTCCCTCCCTCTGTGGTGTGTGTGTGTGTGTGTGGGGAGGGGAGGTATACTATATACTGTATCAGTGAAAGTTTGTATGTAAATGTCAGGTCCAGATGTGTGGCTGTGATGTCATGTTTGAACAGCTGGACCACAGCACAGTTCCCCACCCACTGATTCAAACACTCTTTGACCACAAACACTCAAGGTGCCTAAAACATGCCCACACAACATCAATGACCGTATAGGGTTCCTGACCAAACCACATGAGCTGAACTCATACAGGGCTGACCACACACAGTTAGAGAGCCAATGTCATTAGTATCAGACAAACCAAGTGACACAGTCTAACTCAGTGTTGTAGCTGCCAGGTGGTTTAGTCCTAAAGCACATTTCAACAATGCTCCAGGCCAACAGCTAAATCAGGCCCCTCGCTGAACAGAACAAACCTCTGATTGTGTCCACTGCAAAGTCCTGACTGTCAGGCAGACAGAACAGAGAAGAGAGGACAGTGCCTGACTGATTATATTATCACAGAGCTTCAATGTTGCCGTATTGTCACAATGTATTGGTTCAAACTGGATCTTAGTCAGGTCAAACCACCTCAGATGGAAACATCACATGAAAGATGGTATAGTAGTAATGTAGTCGTAATATAGTGGAGGCAACTAAGTATGATGGGATGACAGGGGTGGTTTCTGAGTAAGACAGAGAGAGAGAACAGTCTGACCAGTGTGAGTCCCAGGTAGTTGTAACACATCATGCCTGGGATCATCCCCCTCTCCTCTCCTCTCATCCGCTCCAGACCAGAACACACCTGCTCTTTGTTAGACGCCACATAGCAGACAGTCCTGGAGAGAAAAAACCACCCCTCCGGCTACTGAAAGGCATGTGGTCTTTCTCTGTGCTGGATCTGTGGTGAAACACACAGGCTTTCCTTTCTCTGTGTATGTACTATGGAACGTTGGGCTGTATCATTACTAAAGTGGGTCTATGAAAGAGAAATATCTACAGTCCTTTACAAAGAAACTGTATGGAAAAATACATGTTCTTTGTACAACACCACATTGAAGTAACTGACAATTCAATGCTTCAAAGGATAAGCCCAAAAGTATACAAAAATATCTAAAGAACAAGTTATAACCCAAAGTACAATGTTGATACTAAGTTGACCACCACTTATATGAGAGGTGGACATGTTCCTTTACCTGAGTGTACTGCCCAACTTGCTGTGTGGAATCCAAGGTTGAGCTGCAAACTACTCCACTAATAAAAAAACGATCTTCCCAGCCGCTGGCGATCTCTCAGAGGAAAAGTAGAGAAAAGTCAGAACCTTGAAGCCGTAAGAGAAACATCTGTAGAGCGACAGCAGGAGAGAGAGAAAACGGTCCGACTTTGAAGTCTGGACAGCACGGTTTGATCACAGCACGAGTGTGTGAGGAGTGTGTGTGTGAGAGCTGTGTAGGAGGCCGGGCGTGCTGGAGCGGGTACAGACACACACACAGGCGGGTTAGGTAAAGTCCCAGACGCTTGGGGGCTGAACCAGACACCGGAGCTCCAGCACCTGGCCATGGCCCTGCCCACCCCTAACCCCCCTTGCCCTCTCCTGGCCTGGACCTATCCCTCCATCCCACCCTCCCCCTGATCCTAGCCTATCCACTCCCACCTCTTAACCTTGTCACCAAATACCTCCACCCAACCCCCATCCACTCCCTGCTGCCCTATCTCTCTACCACTTTATCTCTCTCTCAGTTTAACCCTCTCATTACTGCCCTGTCTCTACCACTTCATCTCTCTCTCAGTTTAACCCTCTCATCACTGCCCTGTCTCTACCACTTCATCTCTCTCTCAGTTTAACCCTCTCATCACTGCCCTGTCTCTACCACTTCATCTCTCTCTCAGTTTAACCCTCTCATCACTGCCCTGTCTCTCCCACTTCATCTCTCTCTCAGTTTAACCCTCTCATCACTGCCCTGTCTCTATCACTTCATCTCTCTCTCAGTTTAACCCTCTCATCACTGCCCTGTCTCTACCACTTCATCTCTCTCTCAGTTTAACCCTCTCAGCACTGCCCTGTCTCTACCACTTCATCTCTCTCTGTTTAACCCTCTCATCACTGCCCTGTCTCTACCACTTCATCTCTCTCTCAGTTTAACCCTCTCATCACTGCCCTGTCTCTACCACTTCATCTCTCTCTCAGTTTAACCCTCTCATCACTGCCCTGTCTCTACCACTTCATCTCTCTCTCAGTTTAACCCTCTCATCACTGCCCTGTCTCTACCACTTCATCTCTCTCTCAGTTTAACCCTCTCATCACTGTCCTGTCTCTACCACTCTTCCCAGTCTTCCTCCATCTTCCATTCTTTCTTTTTTCCACATCTATCGTTCCTCCTACTCTATCATCATTCCCCAGTGTTTTGCTTGTGGTTCTATATATCCTCTATGACTGCCTGCATTATAAACTTCTCTTACCCTACAATCTTCTCCCCCGCCTCTCTCTCTCTCAACGTGGCACAGGGCTGACTGCAGTCTGAGGGTAGTGGTTAGTACTGGAGAGCTCAGGGCAGGGTTCAGACACAGACCAACTACCACATAATCACAGAGTCCAAACAGAAAGAGAGATAGGGAGAGATAGGGAGAGATAGGGAGAGATAAAAAGATAGAGAGAAGTCTAGCCCTTCAAGTCTCTCTCCACTGCTTTTTTCTCCACCTTTCCCTCTTCACTTGCTTCAACACGCTATCTCTGTCACATACTTCGGTTTCCTCCACCATGTGAGCTTATCTAGGACAGCTTGTTGCACTCTTCCTCTGTTGATTCAGGCTTTGTCTCTCCTGCATGCAGGTAGATAGCGACAGCTTGAGGAAAATGTCCCTGTAATGTTGCCTTTCCATTACTTCAGTCAGCCACAGGCAGCTGATCTAACAGGGTCAACGGTAAATGCTGGTGTTTTTATCTCTCCTCTGATCCGGAGCTAAAACCTGACAGGGAAACACACTGAGGCTGCCTGCCCTGCCAGAAATGTGTGTATCAGTGCATGTGGGTAGATGTGTGTGTTGACAAGTCAATGTGCATGTTTTTTTTTAACACTCATCAGGATGCATTAGTCAGTGCAAATGCATGGGCATATTAATTGATTTGGTGTGTGCTGATATGCTATGGATGTGAGTCCTGTGAGACATGTTGCTACACATGCAGAGATACAAACAGACATAAATGTGTGCTTGCATGTTGAACAGTCGCTGTGCGTTTTTATGTACGCGTTAGCCTCATGCTGATACTTGCAATACATGCTGAGTGAACTAGCTCAAAGGTACATTCATTTGAAAATATGTACAAGTATGATTGTGTGTATGTGTATGTGCGTGTATGTGTATGTGCGTGTATGTGTATGTGTGTGCATGTGTGTCACACAAAACTGAAGTTAGAACATGCTGAGCCATGTTGCACTGAATACATTTTGCGTGTGTGTGTGCAGACTTGCATATATGGTGTGTGTGTGTGTGTGTGTGTATATGTTTATATAGCTTAAGGCTGAGCTCCTCCCTCCCTATCTCTCTGCTCTTCCATTGGTATGTGAGTGATGGGAGGGGTGCTGCATGTCACAACATAGCTTCACTACTGAGCACAATGTCTACCCACAGCGTATGACTGGATCTGTGTGCGTGCCTGTGAGTTGCCCATAGGCTTTTACAAATGTAAATGTAGTACTAAATATAGATGTGTGTATTAAAGTACCTTTCCTATGAGGTGAATGATTTCACAGCCTCTGAAGCACACAGGCCTTCTCTGACTCTTTCACCTCGGCCCTGGTTATGAAGGATAACATTATTGGTTTGGTTTGGGGGGAGTGGACGGGTGGGGGCCCCTAACTGCCACGTGCCTCCAGACCCAGTTAGGCATTAATTATATAAGGGTCACCTCACCCCTCGACCTCCTCACCCCAAATTCTTTCCCTTCCTATTTCCTAACCAAGATCCAGAGGGAGCAGGGAGATATTAGAGTGGAAACCACACCCCTGGTCTCCCCTAATTGAACACAGAGTCACACAGAAACAGACTGACTGGCTAAGTGGAGTATGGGCAGCAGGCAGCAGGCAGGCAGGCAGGCAGCAGGCAGGCAGGCAGGCAGCAGGCAGCAGGCAGCAGGCAGCAGGCAGCAGGCAGCAGGCAGCAGGCAGGCAGGCAGCAGGCAGCAGGCAGCAGGCAGGCAGGCAGCAGGCAGGCAGGCAGCAGGCAGCAGGCAGCAGGCAGGCAGGCAGCAGGCAGCAGGCAGCAGGCAGCAGGCAGGCAGGCAGCAGGCAGCAGGCAGGCAGGCAGCAGGCAGCAGGCAGACTGAACGGTGGCCATACTGTAGCAGCATACAGCTCCACACAGCCAGCCACATTAATCAACACTTCCTCTCCCAACCAGCCGGCAAACACTGTGGAGCCGGTTGCCATGACAATGTCAGGCCGGCTAGCAGGAAGAGGACACACCTAAGGGACCAGTGTGTGTGTGTGACTGGCCCAGGGTCTGGTCTTACTATAGTAGCTGAGGTTCAGTACAAGTAGCTGGCATATGTAGATGTGGCAAACTGTAGATAACACATCAAAATGCATATTGTCTATCTGTATTAATAATATGTACACCCCTACCTCCAGCCCTCCTAAAAGCCCAGCTGTTTTGGAGGATCTTCTGAAGCGTGAATCCTCAGAGGACCCCAAACCCATCCGCACTGATATCTCTCCTCCGAGCTCAGTCAGGATTCCACAGCTTTTTCCTGTTCCTTATCTACGCATGGACATCACAATTCCAAGGCATAGTATACTAAGTCTAGGGAGAAGGTCCGGAAACTGTAGGTGTTATCAGTAGGCTCTGTGTCACTAAACTTTATACAAACCAAGTGTGTGTTCATGTACATGATGTGTGTGTGTGTGTGTGTGTGTGTGTGTGTGTGTGTGTGTGTGTGTGTGTGTGTGTGTGTGTGTGTGTGTGTGTGTGTGTGTGTGTGTGTGTGTGTGTGTGTGTGTGTGTGTATACTGTACGTTTTGAATGGTCATCCTACTCGGAATTCCAAGTCAGGAACTCTGGCCTCTTTCTAGAGCTCTGGCCTGAAGATCACTGACGTCATGATCCGACCTTGTTTTTTTCAGTTCCCAGTTGTCTTGAAAGCACCATAAATCTAGAGAATGCCAGACTTTGATGACAAAGTGAGCACAGCATTACAACGGTGAGCCCAATTTTTTTTTATTGTAGTCTGCTGCATAAATTATGTAATATGCCAGGGAGATATGTATACTGTAGCTAAGAAAGTAATACTAAGTGTATGTTGTGTAGTAAGCTGTTAGTAGCCCATGTGTCTCACCCTAATAATTTGGTTCCTTTCCCCCTCAGAATATAACCTACTGTTCTGACTTGGTGGTGCACATGTCCTGTAGCCTATAGCCTGTTTTAGAGAAATGTAATCATCAAATATTGTAAAAGCTTTCATTGTCTGCTTATATGCCCCCGTTATTTATCCTATGGTTCTGACTTGGTGTACAGGGAGAACACTGTAAGAACGTTCTGAATTCTGTCGCTGTACATTTCAAAAGTGCTGAACAAATAGTTATACCAACTACTCAGTCATGAATGTCTTCATCGAAATTACATGCGCTCATCGTTCCCTTATGCCATAGTTTGTACATCTGAATTGTTAAATTGCTTATATAGGTCTGTCTCATTAGTATCTTATTAATCATTTTAGGCAATGTTGGAATGATTTCATTGTTTTGCTTACTTTGTGTATTATAATTAGCTCCATGTGCTTTTCTTCACGAGGAGGGGATACTATATGATGTTGTTGGGTCTGTAACCATGTTTGCCAGTCTCTTCCCATTCAAATATTTGTTTTCAACAAAAAGTTCAGTACTAGAGCCATGTAATTCCTGTTGATATTGCCAGGGATGTTTTGTTTGTGCAATGCGCTGTCTGTGCATCAGTATGTAGCCTATAAAAGTGGATCCTCGTGATTGTAGTTTCCTTCCATTTTAGACCACATAGTCCTAATAAAATAATAAAATGTTGTGTAGTGGCTTTGCTGGCATGCATCTAAACAAATTGGTTGAGTACGCCCCACCAATGCTAAAATCGCCTCTGACAACCACGACTATCCTCTCAGTACTATGGCATTCTTACCCCTGCCCGGACCCTTATCCCAGGGAGAGAGAGAGTTAAGTGGACGGAGGCAGACTTCTCCCATAGAAGGCCTGTAGAATACCATGAAATGACCTTCCTTCTTCACAGAGAACACAGGTAATGAATATTGACGCGAGCGGATTAGCCATACTGTAGATACAGCATGGTACTGGAGATACCATCTCTCACCCTTTCTCCCTCTCCGTCATCCCCCTCTCCCTCCCACATTCCAGACATGCCTTAGGGAGACAAAGAGGCCTCCAGGACGGTCACACAAAGACAGCAGCAGCAGCTATTGTCTGTCAGGACTGAGAGGAGAGGAGAGGCCTGGGCGTTAGCATGCCAAAGGAGACAGCCCCACTGCTGTCTGGCTCTCAGACCACACACACACACACACACACACACACACACACACACACACACACACACACACACACACACACACACACAACAGACAAATAGACAAACTCAAACACACACAAATTTAAACAAGAGTGACTCAGAAGTGCTGACCCCAATAGGCAACAAACAGTGTGTGTGTCAGATTTGACAAGATTCCAGCATACTCTATAACCACATAGCTCCAGCCCTCTTCATACCTTCCCACAAGCTGACAATCGACCATAAAACATTAATCCGAAGGAACATTCTCTATGCCTGGTTGACGTCATGTAAAAAACAACTCCAATATGCAGCCTGTCAAGCTGCCAGTGCCAGACCTGGATGTAGCTTGTGGATCTGATATCCTGCAGCGGCGAGTCATATGACACTGCAACAGCACCCTCTGCTGGGCGAAACTCAAAACCACCAAAACAAATGATCCATCTAATAGGCACGTCTTGTTTCCTGCCACATCCTCATACTCACAGGCCTTAAACCAGAGGAGGACAACAGGGGCTCCACGGTTTTCTTTTGCTCCTGCCCAGATCTAACACACCTGATAAACGTAGCAACTAATCAGGGTTTTCAATTTAGCTGTGTTAGTGCTGGTCCCTCCAAGACTGGAGTTGCTCAACTCAACAGTGTTTTTCCATGCTCCTCCAACTGCAGACTGGAAGCTGAGAAGGAGTCAGGAGTCAGGACTCCAGGCCGCAGCACATAGCTAACAGCAGCACATAGCTAACAGCAGCACATAGCTAGCAACAGCACATAGCTAGCAGCAGCACATAGCTTAGTGCCACATTACCCCACTAATCTCTCCTTATTCCAGCATTCCTGTACACACATAATATTTCCCAAGTCCACCTGACACAGATAACTGTCGGATTACCACATGACGCAATCCTCAGGGATCACAGAGAAAGCAGGAAAACATGACAGTGAACATGTTCAACAACCCACACACACACAGCAGGGGTTGGAGTCTTTTAGAACCTGGAGTCTGGAGATATATTGTGCTGTTGCAATTATTGCCCATATAAATACCAGCTTTCTATTATCTGCGAAAACAACAACAGCACAGACCTAGTGACCCGCAACCTCTTTCCATGCATGAGGGATCTTCAAGCACCACTTCATACAATATCTTGCTTGACATCCTCACAACTGACACACTTCCATGCTTCATCAGTTGAATGCATTCAGTTGTACAACTGACTAGGTATCCCCCTTTCCCTTTAATTCTACACCATCCAACACCAAGACACAGAAATCGCACACACACACACATGCTTGCATACATACACACACACACACACACACACACACACACACACACACACACACACACACACACACACACACACACACACACACATGCACACAGACGAGTAAAGTCTCCACTCACTGAGGTGTAGGCGGTTTTTCCCAGGCTGTGGTTGTGATTGAGGTTCTGGTTCTCCTGCTCTCTGCTCTGCAGCCCCGCCAGGTGTCTCTCCAGAGCTGCCCAGTCCATGGTGGGCAGGGACTCTTCCTCCACAATCTCCTCCTCTCTGTATCCCCCCATCCGTCCTCCTATTCCCCCTCCTCCACCACCAACCCCTCCTCCAATGCCACCTCTTCCCCGGGTGGAGCGCCTGTGGCTGGACTTGGTGGCTCCCGTGCCCCTGGGTAGGGGCCTGGTAGGGGAGTGGGGCAAGATCAGGTTGCCATTCTGTTTCAGTTCCTCAGGCACGGCAGCAGCGAAGGTGGCTGTGTGTCTACTGTGAGTAGGAAGGGGTGGAGGCTTCACATCCTGGAACTCCTCGGCCAGGCTGCGGCTGTTCACTGGCTTCCGGAAGCCTCCGCCTGGCGCCCCTATCCCCCCCACAACTCCACCCTCCTCCTGGCCAGGGGGCTGCTGGGAGCTGTAGTCATCCCCGTACTCACTCTTCCACTCCTCGATCACCTTCTTCTTGTACTCCTGGTAGTCCTCATCCTCCTCATAGTCCTCATCCTCCATGGTTGCCAGATCCAGGGAGGGAGAGGATTTGTAGTCCTCTTCTAAGGTTGCCAGTTCCAAAGATGGGGAAGATTTGTAGTCATCCAGGGTTACCAGTTCAAGGGATGGGGAGGACTTGTAGACATCCAGGCATGCCAGGTCTAAGGAGGGAGAACAGGGAGTCACCTTGTTGGAGTTGGACTCGGAGCTGGAGCGACTGGAGGCGTCGCTCCCCAAGTCCATGCCATCCTCCCGGTAGTCCTGCAGCGGAGAGAGAAAGAGGGATGGAGAGAAAGGAGAGAGAGAGGAGGAATAAAGAAAAATAGATGAAAATAGAGGTAAGAAAGAATGAGAGGTGGAAAGATAAATTATGATAGTGAGATAAAGATAGAGGTTGAAAGAGAGGGAGGGAGGGGGGAGAGGAAGAGAGAGACACACAAACAGAGAATTTAGGGAAGTGTGCATACAGAGATTACTGTTGTGGTTTGAGACCAACAACCACAGAACACTTCCTGCCCCGGTAGAACTTCCTTCCTCTACATTCATTTCCTTGGCACCGTTTCAGTCCCTCTCTGACGCACTCTCTCGTCTACTCCCTGAGACAACCTCTCCTCTCCTCCCAGACTCACTCTCTCCTCCTTCTGTTTGTTCATATCTGAGGTTTGCATTGTAACAACTGATCCAGAGAGAGAGAGAGCAGTTATTTCTCCTATCATCACACATTACACACATCTTCTCAAAGTTTCCCATTTCAGATTGTTAATCAGATGCAGATGCTGTCACAATGTATTTCCTTATCTGTGTCTTTGGCAAAGTCATCCCAACAATAATGGTCAATGTGAGGAATACCAATCTCTTTCTCCAATCGTCCAGAGGTGAATGACACTGGCTGACATTGTGCCATGGCTCTATATATAACATACATTGCAGTGGCTGTGAGTGACTTAAACAGATGAGTCCAGGGTGGCTGTCTAACCTTGACTGTCTGCAGTGTGAGGCCACAGTGTGTGTTGCTGTTGTTGTCCAGTGCCAGAGCAATCACTGTCTGATTGATTACCAACTTAATGAAAATGCCCACCTTGTTTATGGGCCCCCACAAATCTCAGCATGACCTGAACCTCTTTGAGTATTTTCACCTCTTTTTTCATCGGCTGCATTAACATAGTGCCTGGCATCACTTAAAAAAGTTAATGAAAAACAAGCAGCAGCAACTTATTCAGAGTCACAACCGGAAGAACACATTGTTATGCATCCAACACACTAAGAGTGATTGATTGATGATGTTTATTGTCCTTCAAGAGGATTTTTTGTTCTTGTGGCCTGTTAATTTTGAAATACAAGAATGAGGTTCACAAAGTGTTGAATATCAATTGCAAACCCTGACATTAAAAACAATCAATACAACCACCAACATAGACAAGCTCCTCACCAGTAACACTTTTTTCCCCAACCACATTCGGTAAAGACTTATCTTAAAGGGATACTTAGCATGCTAGCAGACACCCATAGATCATAGATTTCCAATCATTGCGCTAACGCTAGTTAGCATTGACTCGCGAAAATACTGCTAACTTCCTTCATACTGGACACAGAGACATACAAATGGTCTCCACGAGTTCATCTTAAAGGTCTGTTTATAACTATGTAATAACGGTTAATATGCAGTTTATATGCATACCTGCATATGAAATGATAACAGCACCACATCCATACACATCACACCTAACCTTATGTCTGTGTCATCACTGTGACTTTAGTCGCCAGCTGAATTAATCTACCCAGTGATTCAAAGCTGTGACTCAACTCCTTAGAGACATTCAATGTATTGACGCAGTGCAACTATATAGAACACAACTTCATTCAGACCTAAGAAACCATTTTTTTTAACGGAACATGAACCATTGTTCCATCCAGGGCCTTGGATTAAAAGACAATTTCTGCATCTTTATAATGATTTGCTCATTCTAGGCAATAACCATACAAGCGCTTTATAGCAAAGATCCTTGATTGATAGATTATTCTACTTCTTTCTGACACTCCCTCCCTCCATCCACCGGGACTGCTATTTAATTTATTCTCCCAGACCCAGACAAACCAGTATAATCTGGAGGGTGTCAGGCTGGCAGTCGAGCTGTTGGCAACAGTGGCTCACTGTAACTCGCACTCTCGCAAGATGGCAATGTTTCGTTACATTGATTTTATATTGTAAATGTGGACTATTTTAATAAGGACAACATCTGAAAAGGGGGTTGCCACACCGATTCATAGCTTGCACCTAGTGTCAATGTCATAGTAGGCTAGTTGACGTCTAGGCGGGGGGCATATGCGCGTGCGTCCTGCACCTCCCCTCATATCCCCGAGTCCACTCACGTTTATGATTAAGATTCGAGATCAGAATGTTGTGTAGCCTACATGTAACATATCGCCTACATGAGGTCATAAATCCATGAGCAGAAGTTCAAAGAGTGGTGTGTTCGTTACAATATGGCTACAATGTAACAAACCTTACCAAAATGCTCATCAAAAACACCGGCTCTTTCAGTGATCCATCCCGCCGCTGTTATTCGAAATTCTGCCTGCCATTCCACGATTATTCAATGACGGATTATATTATCCTACTCTGCACATTATAAATAAGAAGCTAGATAAGCGATCATGGCGTGTTTCCTTTCATCTCCAGCCATTGAAGTAGGCTACCACGCAGCCTATAGTGGGGAAGCCGTGGGAATCCGTTTTGAATCTCAACCTGCGAGTCCTTAAAAGGGCAACGGCTCCATTGGTGGGGAAGAGCGTAGACTAGCCTCTATAACTATTCTAAAAGAAAATGAAACCGCTCTAGGCCTATCAAACACGTCGGAATTAAAGTAATGCTTCCAGTTCCTGTATTATCATATTAATACAATTTTTGGCGTCGGTTCATGTGTAGCCTTATTATTTAAAGTGATTCAGAAGGCGAGAAATCCCGTCAGACAGCTGGGCGGGGGAGCGGTGGGGCCTGCTTTGGTTGATCCTCTCTGCGATTAACCTCGCAGCCTACACTGGGTGGATTTGGCCACACAATACATGCAAATTGACAGCTGCGCGGAACCCCACCCCGCCAGCGAGGCGGGTGTTTTGGGTTGAATTATTGTCTTGGAGGGGACACTGGCCACAATAATAAACCCCTGTCATTTTAATGTAATTGTGAATAACACCAGTTTTGCACTTGCTTAGTAGGCTAAATGGGCATTACATTTAACGCCCATGCCTCTTCTCCCAACATCACTGTCATTTAGGCAACCCAAAACACTGCTCTGTGTAATAGCCTATCCCCTGGGGTAAAGTGTGTTCAGTTAATGCAAATTAATACAAACCTTTATTGCAGGTAAATATCAACTTCATAAACAGATAGAGTGCATATAGCCATTTGCTGAGTCATTCATCCTCAAATGATGTAATGTTCCTAAAAAAAGTCACTGGAGAAACCTCATTTCCCCCGGCAACAGCGGTGACAGAACCGCCCAATTTCACAGCACACTGACTACAGGGTTCCTAACAATAGACCACACTGCACTACATATCAATAATAACGGTTTACCCCTCCATGGTTAGGCTGCTCTAGGCTATTGAATAGACAGCTATCCTATAATAAACCAGCCCAGCCACACACTGTGCTAATGATAGTCTACTAACCTGCAAACGCCCTATAGTAAAATGTCTGAATGACAGAAAACAGCCTATTCTAAATACATATATGTTGACCGATGACCTATAGAAGACATGAAAGAAGGTAATGCAAATAGCCAGCCTATGGGTTGCATAGTTAGAACAACAAACGCATCACCAATACTTACTGTCATTTTCTCTGTAAAATATCTTGTCTCAAGACATCTTAAAGTCAATACTAGACAACAATTGGATCTTTATTTGTCAGTATAACTCGGTAGATGGTAAGGATATTATCCGCTACCCGGAGATATTACAAGAAGCCAGTAGATTGTTGAGAACGTATGCCAGTCCAGTCATTGCTCTGTGTGTATCCGCCGCGGAACCCAACCCTCGAGCCCTCCGGAGGCTGAGTTTAAAAAAAAGACGCGTTAAAAAATCTAAAATAGATCCCCGATTGTGCGAGCGCCCTGTTCGCCGCTCCTCTCTTCTCTCCCGGTACAGATGTCAAACGTTGTTTCTACCGTTGAGTGCATGCACACACAGGCTCATACAATGATTGGCGAGAGAATGTGAATGTGTCAGCCTCACACATACTGTATCTCTGCTTTCCAGTGCACTCAACTAAACGCTCACACATATGCAAAGAAGCTCCCTGCCACAGCGCGTCTCAACTTTTCCAGCGCTCTATCGCAGCAGGCTGCTCTGAGGACAAACTGATGACAGAACAGTAGCCCTGCCTTCTGCACTCACTGACCTTGCGAATTGTATATTGAGGTAAAACGAAAGACAGAGAGCGAGAGAGAGAGAGAGAGAGAGAGAGAGAGAGAGAGAGAGAGAGAGAGAGAGAGGGAGAGAGAGCAAGAGGGAGAGAGTGAGAGAGTGAGAGATAAAGAAAGAGCCCAACACTATATCTAGTTGAATAATTCAAGATGCCCTGGTGTTCTGAGTAGGTTTGGAAGAGTTTCTGTCACACTGTGAATACATAAGCTATAAGCAGCCTTGGACATCTCAAGGATACCGTTGTCATGTCCTTCATAATTGAAGTTACTTGACTTTTCACAAGTGCCTTGACTTGATGGAAGGCTTGTTAGTGCTGTGTTGATGATCATAAAGATAAATCAAGTATTCTGGGCAGAGGGTGTTTTGGCCCAGAGGGTTTTGGTCTGTTTTGTTACCAAGCTCTGGTGAGTCACAGTCTTTTGGCCAGACTGCCATGCAGTCCGGTGGCACTGGGCAGCACTGTCCACAGAATTCACTGGATGACACCCTATTCCATATAGTGCACTACTTTTGGCTAGAGACCTCTGACATCTCATTCTCCATCTCACTTTTGGCCAAGGAGTATTCTCCATATAGTGCACTACCTCTATCCAAAAGTAGTGCAGAATACCCACTGGGCAAAAACTGGTTGAATGAAAACATTTTCCAAGTCATTTCAATCCTAAAAATCAATGTGATGACATTGAATCAACGTCGAAAACTAATTGGATTTGCAAAAAGTCAACTTTTAACCTAGATCCAATGACATGGTGAAATGTTTTGTTGATTTCACGTTGAGTTCACATTAGTTGACAACTCAGTAGTTGTACTGATGTCTGTGCCCAGTGGGTAGGATGTAATCTGAGATTTACCACTGTTGAATTCACCCCATGCACATATGGACAGCTGCACTCACAGGGTTGAGACAGGGTTAACACAAACATGTTATTCCTCTGACATGTTTTCTGATTGGAACAGCTGGTAGCGTAGCATTTTTAGATGGGTATCAAACTAACACAGCATTACAACCACCTACAGCACATGTAGGCCGCCACATGTCTTCTGTAGGCTGCACGGCCTAGATTTGATCCTCTAAACATACTTTATTGAAGGAGGATGGGAGCGGAGCGGTCTACAGATATATAATTATATAATAGCAGCACAAAGGATTACGTCCTGGTAATGAAAGAGCACTACTTCAAAGACCCCTCACTGAGACACTCTCCTCGCTACAGAGGGGACACCACCATCAAGGATCTCCCCAAAGAGAGAGGCAACGGGGCACTATCCCTATCTCCCCCTCATACCCCCCATTCCCATATTTCCCGCTTCCCCCACTTCTCATCAGACAAATCCCCCAAATGCCAATTGGTCACAGAGGCAGAGTGAGGAACCAGATAGTTAAATGCCTTTAGGGAAGCTGAGACACTTTTGGGTTCCTCATCTAGGGAGGAACGTGACGCGGGTGAGTTAACACTCTCACCAGGCAATTAGCTTGTCAACAGGAGGATAATGTAGTGTGTTTTAGTCCTCTATGTACCACTACCCCCCCACATCTACACCCACACACCCTCCACTGCGGCACCCAACATTTTTAAAGTTCCTTTATTACCTCCCTTCAAGTAAAGGCCACTGCAATTCTTTGATCCAAAATGTCTCTCCGCCCTTTACAAATTGGACCAGAAAACATCTGTGAGGTGTTAGAGAAGATCTCAAATGACATGATAGAGATGTCCATGTCAGTTCACTCAGAAGGCTTTTGATCGATGTCTTCAACCAACCTTCAAAAGAAGACCGTACTGCAGATTACTTTTACTGTACTTTTTGCTTTAGGACAGGTAGTCAAAGGAAGTTCACCAGTCAACATCATACAGTTCGGTTCACCCCAGGCATCTTCAATCAATAAACCCTGTTGTGTTTCTCTCACTGTGCCCTGCAATGCCAATGAACAGTGAGATGGCTATGAAACTGCCAGCCAACAGGCCTCACCCGTCATATGGGCGCTCGGAGGGGCACAGAACTCATCCCAGATCTACCTGGAACTGCCTATTTGCCAATCCCACAGAGCTGGGCTGCATGGTGAAGCTATCTATCTGACAGATATCACTGAGGTCCTATTACTGACAGAGAGATAAGGGCTAGAAAAACCCTTTCAGATAATACTGGAAAAACAGGGAACATATCCATCTGCTTATATCCGTCTCACAGGCTTTTAAAAACAGGCCGCCTGACAGTCGGTGAGAAATGGAAGCTGTCTGCCTCATCAGGAACTCACCCACTCTGACGGAGGAATACAGACAGTGACCTTGGACGCTTCCACAGAGAACTGTCTCTCTCCTCTTTCTTTCGCTCTATCTTTTTCTTTCATGGCAGAACAGGAGGAATTAAAAGAACACCCTTGATATAAGACTTGAGTTGAAACATACAACAGAAAATTCACAAACAGGACTGGACATGGCTGTGGTACAACCTTCAAGCCTTGAGTGGGGAAATGACCCGTTAGGTTAGGAGAAACTAAATCCCACATGGGGACTCTAACAACCCTCTCCTCTCAGGTCACCATCTCCTGCCATGTCTTGTCAGGTGGATGGGTAAAAAATATCCAGACCTGAGACTGCTACAGGGCGACGATCCCCAGATACCAGATACCAACTTCCTGTACCCCAAGATAGGAGCATTGGGAGAGGGAGACAGGGATGTCAGATGTCCACAATGGAGATCTGACCTTTGACTGGCTGAATGACTCACTGGTACTGAATATCAACAGGGTATGTGAATGGGAAGGACAGGTATTCAGCCTAACAATGTAGTATGATGATTGCCTCTGTGTCAAAACTATGTGAGTTTAGAGAAAGCGGTTAGGGTGTGTGTGTGTTTCATGTTGTTTCATGCAGAATGGGTTAACTGAGGAAAGCTGCTTGGATTTAGGTTGATGATTAACACCTGATTCTATCATTGTACCCTTTGATATGATGAACAACGTTAGCTGTTAACGAAGTGTGAAATGAGTTGCTAGGAAAACATCAAGTCGCATGTTTTTTTCCCCGAACAGTGTAGAAACTCATTCATTAGATTAATTTAGATGACAAGCACATCAGACTCGCAACTGGATCCTATCTGTGGAGTGTTCTTTCCTGGGTGAAATATAATTGGAATGCTGAGTTTGTGTAATGTGTCTGTTTTAATGGGAGTGAATCAGTCACCCAGCCGCAGATAGAGCCGTTCACACTGCTCCACATTTATCAAGTGTCTGCAGACCTTATAAACCCATTATAGAATGGACATGTCTATCTGCAGTTCTGCACTGCCACCAGCCTACAGAGGACAGACAGGAGATAAAACAAGGGTTGGAAGGAATAGAATGAATGTGAAATGATGAAGATGATGCAAGAAGGATCTTCATTGAAAATAAATGGCACATTTCAATTTTTGAATTGGAATTTCAGTTTATCTCTTCAATTGACTGAACGGAAATATAATTTACCTTTACCCTGCGCCGTAGGGATACAGCCGGTGAAGTTTTAGTGACTTTGCTTATTAACTTCATGAGTTATAATTATAAGTTGTGACCAAAGTCATCAGTGTGACAGGAGAGATCAGGATCGCTGCAGGAGCAGAAGATGGAAGCCCACTTCAGGCTGATTACATTAAACTGAAGGCTACCGGTAATTAGAGGGAAGGCAGGGGATGGTAATCAACTAAATTAGCCTAGTCAGGAGAGGCCTCCTGTGGGAGGGGAATATTTTTTGTCCCAGGTCTGCGTGGTCCCCCAGGCCCTTTAACCCCTGTGCCAAAGTGGCGAGAACTCAAAGTTTATGTTTAGGGTCATGATACTTCTCAGTTTAACATGCCCTAGCCTGCCTCACTCTCCTTCCCTCACTCTCTGACTCTCTTTTATACCTCATTGTTAGAATATACAATACAGTATCTAAATGACTTCCTCAAAGTCTAAGACTCACTCTATCTCAACTAGGGTTGCAAACGGAGAGTATATTACTGGAAACTTTGAAAGTTGAACAGTAAACTACCAGGATTTTGGTATCTTTCAAGAATTGTATGTAATCTATCACAAGACATCTAGTGGCCCATTTGGGTACTTCAGATTATCACAAGTGTCTGTAATCATCTCTGGCCCTCTGTGTGGCCTTATCACATGTAAAATACTGTATATGAAATAATTAAATAAGCAAAAATATACATTATCCTAAATATAAATAATACATTTAGTGAATATCATTGGTGTTTAATATGAGGGTTTCAGCATGAAATATCCTTTATACATTATTTTACAAACTTTGATTTATTTTACTATGTCAATATGTATTTGTTGTCAATGTTTTGCCGTCAAGCTAGTGGCAGTTGTGAAAAAAGTCAATAGTTGGAAGATTGCAGAGTTAATGGAAAATAAGGTCATTGTTGATTAGATGTTTTTTTCATTAATTAGGCTATTTTCTCTTGAACCATATGGTCTATCTACTAGAAATTCATGGACAATATAGACACCGATATAATAAATGAATACTATACATGAATACATAAAAAAATATATATATTCAAGTATAAATGAGCAAAGTTACGCTAGATCGCCATAGATTTTCAGTTAATTACCTAAATTACTGAAGATTCCGAAACTTTGGTAAATTACCGGTAGCTTTGCAACCCTAATCTCAACATCTACACATGTTGCCATGGCTTCTCTCTTGAGATCCTTCCCTTTTCTGCAACAAGGTATAAAAAAAACAGCCAGCCCAGCAGTTAAAGGACTAGTTCACTATTTTACAACTTGATGTTCGATGGTTTCTTACCCTGAAAGTAGTCTATGGACCAGTAGAAACTGTAATCCATGGTTCAGTTTTCTTTAAACAGCCATTACAAACTTCAGCTAACTTTAGCCACCGCTGGTAAAAAATCTATTGAAGTGATGGGGGCATGTGAGCATGTTTCGAAAAATAATGTTAAAATCACCTAAAATCACTTACTTAACTTAGAATCAGTTACTTAAAGGTGATTTGGCAATAAAAACAACAACATGCTCACATGCCCCCATCACTTCATAGATTTTTAGCTAGCGGCGGTGGCTAAAGTTAGTAATGGCTGTTTAAAGAAAACTGAACCATGGATTACAGTTTCTCCTGGCAGACTACTTTCAGGGTGAGGAACCATTTAACTTCAAGTTGTAAAATAGTGAATTACTCCTTTAAGTCAGAGAGAGCAACTGTGAGATTCAGACTGTGCCTGGTCCCTCAGCTCGCTGGGCTGGCACACCTCCATGCCCGTCTCTGTGCCCTGTCAGCACTACAGCTAGTGAGAGACGCAGATGCCTGCCCGACGTACACACAATTTATTGCCATCACCAAATTGGAACACGTCTCAGGTGCTTTAAGCATGCAACGCACCTGCTCTTCTCCACCTTCACCGTAAACGACTAAATGCAGATAGCACGGGGGGAGAAGAAGAGGATATTGATTTAGAGAGGGAATAAAAAGATGGAGAGAGAGAATCATGGAGGGGGAGGAGGAGAGGAAGGCAGTCCGTGTTTGCGACTGAGCTGTGTTGTCGCTCCACGTTGAAGTTGCCCGCCTGAACACAGATCTAGAATCAGATTACCCTCCCAACAATCCTAACCTGAACCATTAGAGGGTTAAACACACAGCTGACTTCAGATCAGATCATAGGTGACAACTCCATTACACCTGAGTGGATGGAGGAGGTGACAGCCTGTAGACAAGGTGTAACGATCCCGGCAGTCTGAGTCGGGTCCTGTCTGGTGACTAGTTTTTCTGTTCGTGATCTCCAGTTTCCCGAGGGTTCGGGAACGCTCCGGGGAGCTCTCTTGATTTCCGCACCTGCATCCCATCAGCAATCTGCACACCTGGTCCTGATCATCACCCTTCTTAGGCTCTGGCCTAACATCCAGTCCCTGCCGGATCGTTAGCCATGAACAGTAGGTTTACCAGAGTATCAGTCTTTGAGCCTAGCGTTAGTTTTGTTGTTTTTGCACCGTTTGGTTTGTTGCTTACTTACCCCCGTTTTGTTCCATCTGCAGTCACCCGTCCGGAACCTTCATCCAACCTCTGCCTGGTGGTCGGGCGGCTGCCGACCCAGGATGGGATCAACCACTGCACCCCCAACAACTAATCAACGCCGCCCGCTCTGTTCCCCGGATTATTCAGCATCACTCTTGAATTTGTAATAAACACTCACCTTCGTTTCAACTTACCTTGTCCTGGTCTGCTTCTGGGTTCTGGCTTAGCAACTCGTGACAGAACGATCCGGCCAGTAATGAACCCAGCGGACCTGGACTCTGTTCGCCATGCCATTACCCATCAGGAGAAGATGTTGGGCCATCATAGCACGGTACTACAGGAGATCGCGTTGTCAGTTCGGAACCTTTCTACCGGTCTGACGGAGGTCCAGAACCAACGCAAGTTTCCGGTGGAGGATCCACTACCGGTTTCACCCATCTCGCCTGCCGCTTCTGGAGCTGTGTCCTTCCGTGAGCCCAAGGTTCCGACGCCGGATAGATATGAGGGGGGAGCTGGGAAGATGCCGTTCCTTCCTTATGCAGTGTGGATTAGTGTTCGATCTACAGCCCTACTCTTATGCCACAGACAAGGCTAGGATAGCCTTTGTGATTGCGTTGCTGCGTGGTCGAGCGCTGGAGTGGGCTTCAGCCGTTTGGGAACGACAAGACCCCTGCATGGCTTCATACCAGGGGTTCACGGCCGAGATGAGGAAGCTCTTCGACCATTCCGTCCGAGGGAGGGACGCAGCTAGGCGCCTGTTTTCGCTTCACCAAGGAACTCGCAGCGTGGCCGACTTCGTGATCGAGTTCAAGACGTTGGCTGTGGAGAGTGGGTGGAACGAGGAGTCTCTGCAAGCGGCCTTTTACCAGGGTCTGTCGGAGCAGCTCAAGGATGAGTTGATCTCCTATCCGGAGCCTAGTGACCTGGACAGCTTGGTAGCCTTGTCTATTCGGGTGGATAATCGAGTCCGAGAGCGAAGGAGGGAGAAGCAATGGGGTCCGTCCAATCGATCAGCTTCTCAGTTCCCAGTCGGGTCGGGTGGTGGACCAGAACACGTCGATCATTCTCCACCACAAAGGATTAGTGGAGAGGTCCTCTCTCCCGATTCTGAACCCATGCAAGTGGGGCGGCACGGGTTAACCAAGGAGGAGCGTCAACATAGACGTAAGACCAACTGCTGCCTCTACTGTGGTAGCTCGGGACATTACATCTCCACTTGTTCCCGGCGGTCGTCAAACTGCCCGGCTCGCTAAAGTTGGGAGGACTTTTAGCGAGCCAGTTTCAACCTCTCAGTACCTCTGTCAGACCCCGTTTCCCGGCTACCCTTGTGAACAGGAATCAGAGCTTAGCGATTAACGCTTTTATCGATTCAGGTGCCGATGGAAGCTTTCTTGATGCCGAGTTGGTGGAACAGCTGGGGCTTTCCAAGGAGCAATTGCCGGAAGCCATTGAAGCGACCACTCTGAACGGCAGTAGTCTGGCACGTATCACGATGAGGACTGAACCGGTTAAGATGCGGTTGTCGGGGAATCATTCTGAGATGATTTCATTCTTCATTCTGCCGTCTTCCCATGTTCCTCTGGTCCTTGGATACCCCTGGCTGAAGGAACACAATCCCACGTTCGATTGGGTGACGGGCAAGGTAACGAGTTGGAGCCTTGATTGTCATGCTAACTGTCTCAAGACTGCCTGCCCCCATTCGGTTCCCAGTCAGGTGATTGAGGCTAAACCCCCAGATTTGTCCCTGGTTCCCGAGACATATCACGATTTGGGGGGAAGTTTTCAGTAAGCAGAAGGCTCTGTCACTCCCTCCCCACCGACCATATGATTGTGCCATCAACCTGTTCCCTGGAGCTGTCTACCCCAAGGGAAGGTTATACAGTATCTCCCGACCTGAACGTGAGGCTTTGGAGACCTACATCAAGGAGTCCCTAGCTGCTGGTCTCGTTCGTCCCTCGTCATCACCCCTGGGGGCAGGATTCTTCTTTGTGGGTAAGAAGGATGGCTCTCTTCGACCGTGTATTGATTATCGGGGGTTGAATGACATCACGGTCAAGAACAAGTATCCCCTGCCCTTGATGAGTGCTGCCTTCGACTCCTTACAGGGTGCTACGGTGTTCACCAAGCTAGACCTACGCAATGCGTATCACATGGTCCGGATCAGAGAGGGGACGAGTGGTTGACGGGTTTCAATACACCGATGGGTCACTTCGAGTATCAGGTGATGCCGTTTGGACTGACCAATGCCCCAGCGGTATTCCAGAGTATGGTGAACGACGTCCTGAGAGATATGATCGGTCTCTTTGTGTTTGTTTACCTGGATGACATTCTGATCTTCTCGAAGGAACCTTCCGACCACGTCCAGCATGTCCGGCAGGTTCTGCAGCGATTGTTGGAGAATCGCCTGTTCGTGAAGGCCGAGAAGTGCGAGTTTCACGCCCACACGACATCCTTTCTCGGGTACATCATCTCCAGGGGAGAGATTAGGATGGACCAGGAGAAGGTTAGAGCGGTTCTGGAATGGGCCCAGCCCGGTACGAGATTGCAGCTCCAGAGATTTTTGGGGTTTGCGAATTTCTACCGCAGATTCATCCGGGATTACAGCCGTGTGGCCGCTCCGTTAACTGCCTTGACTTCCAGTATCAGGACCTTCAAGTGGAATCCGGAGGCGGATCGAGCGTTTCTGGATTTGAAGAGGCGATTCACCAACGCACCGATTCTCTCTCAACCGGACACGGCCCGTCAGTTCGTCGTTGAAGTGGACGCGTCTGATGTGGGAGTTGGCGCCATCCTGTCGCAGCGATGCTCCACGGACAGTAAACTCCATCCCTGCGCCTACTACTCTCGTCGCCTTTCGCCTGCGGAGAGGAATTACGATGTGGGTAACCGGGAGCTTCTCGCGGTGAAACTTGCCTTGGAGGAGTGGCGCCACTGGTTGGAGGGGCGGAGCAACCGTTTATTGTCTGGACTGACCACAAGAATCTTGCTTACGTGCAATCGGCTAAACGCTCTCAACTCCCGTCAGGCCAGGTGGGCGTTGTTTTTCGGACGATTCAAGTTTTCCCTGACGTTCCGACCTGGATCTAAGAACGGCAAGGCGGACGCCTTGTCCCGGATGTTCTCCAAGACGGAGGAGAGTGGGTCCAAGACCGAGACAATTCTCCCCCGGAACTGCGTCGTGGGAGCAGTTATGTGGAAGATTGAGGAGGAGGTGCTGGCGGCCCTTCGGACTCAGCCCGGGCCCGGTAACGGGCCACCCGGTCGGTTGTTTGTGCCTGAGTCGGTTCGTCCTGCTGTCCTCAAATGGTCCCACGCCAGCAAGATGGCTTGTCACCCTGGCGTGGCTCGGACCATGGCGTTTCTTCGCAGACGTTTTTGGTGGCCTGCCATGGCCGAGGATACTCGGGGTTTTGTTGCTGCCTGTCCAGTGTGTGCGCAGAATAAGAGTACCAATCGGCCCAGCTCTGGACTACTTCACCCCCTTCCTATTCCCCGGCGACCATGGTCGCATCTGGCCCTGGACTTCGTCACTGGGTTGCCCGCTTCTGAGGGGAACACGGTCGTTCTGACTATCGTGGACAGATTCAGCAAGTTCGCCCACTTTGTGCCAATTGCCAAGCTTCCCTCTGCCTCGGAGACGTCCGAGATCCTGGTTAGGGAGGTTTTCAGGGTCCACGGTTTGCCCAGTGATATCGTTTCCGACCGTGGCCCTCAGTTTACCTCTGCTGTCTGGAAGTCCTTCTGTTTGGCCATTGGAGCTACAGTCAGTCTCACATCTGGTTTTCACCCCCAATCCAATGGTCAGGCGGAGAGAGCCAACCAGAAGATGGAATCCACGCTACGCTGTCTGGTCTCTTCCAACCCCACCTCCTGGGTCTCTCAGTTGCCTTGGGTTGAGTATGCCCACAATACTCTCCCTACATCTGCCACTGGGATGTCTCCCTTCCAGTGCCTGTATGGCTACCAACCTCCCCTGTTCCCTTCTCAGGAGAAGGAGCTCTCAGTGCCTTCTGTTCAGGCCCATATTCGCCGTTGCCACCGGACCTGGCATCGGGCCAGAAAGGCACTCCTTAGAGTTTCGGACCGGTATCAGCTCCAGGCGAATCGTCGCCGGATCCCCGCTCCCACCTATACCATCGGAGATAGGGTTTGGTTGGCCACACGGGATCTTCCGTTACGGACTGAGTCTAGGAAGTTGTTACCGAAGTTCATTGGTCCGTTTGTGGTGGAGAAGGTGATCAATCCAGTGGCAGTTCGACTCAAACTACCGAGGACGCTCAGAGTCCATCCCACCTTTCATGTCTCCTGCCTCAAGCCTGTCTTCCTCAGTCCTCTGTTGCCTCCCTCCGCCTCCTCCTCCTCCTCCTCGGATGATCGGAGGTGGTCCTGCCTACACGGTGCGTCGCATCATGGATTCCAGACGGCGGGGCCGGGGTTTCCAGTATCTCGTGGACTGGGAGGGGTATGGTCCTGAAGAGAGGAGTTGGATTCCGCGGCGACAGGTCCTAGACGCTGACCTCATCAGTGACTTCTACCGCCTCCATCCTGGCGCTCCGGGGAGTCCGCCCGGTGGCGTTCGTCGGAGGGGGGGTACTGTAACGATCCCGGCAGTCTGAGTCGGGTCCTGTCTGGTGACTAGTTTTTCTGTTCGTGATCTCCAGTTTCCCGAGGGTTCGGGAACGCTCCGGGGAGCTCTCTTGATTTCCGCACCTGCATCCCATCAGCAATCTGCACACCTGGTCCTGATCATCACCCTTCTTAGGCTCTGGCCTAACATCCAGTCCCCTGCCGGATCGTTAGCCATGAACAGTAGGTTTACCAGAGTATCAGTCTTTGAGCCTAGCGTTAGTTTTGTTGTTTTTGCACCGTTTGGTTTGTTGCTTACTTACCCCCGTTTTGTTCCATCTGCAGTCACCCGTCCGGAACCTTCATCCAACCTCTGCCTGGTGGTCGGCGGCTGCCGACCCAGGATGGGATCAACCACTGCACCCCCAACAACTAATCAACGCCGCCCGCTCTGTTCCCCGGATTATTCAGCATCACTCTTGAATTTGTAATAAACACTCACCTTCGTTTCAACTTACCTTGTCCTGGTCTGCTTCTGGGTTCTGGCTTAGCAACTCGTGACACAAGGTTTGTGCGACATCATGACGACAGCATGGGGGGCTCAGGGGCCCTGGAAGGTGGCAGGACGCTGTCCATACCAATTATTCATTTTCTGGAGCCGCCAGACACCACTCTGTCCCGCTTAACACACTCACACGCATCCTCATAACTCAACTACACATCTGACAGACGGACAGAGAGTGGGAGAGGAGAGAAGCGAGATGGAGGGAAGAGAGAGAGGGGGGGGTAGAAAATGAGAGGAAAATAAAGAGAGCTAAAGAGTGAAAGAAGGGAAGACAAGAAAGAGAGGGAGGAAGAATAAGAGAGAGAGAGCGAGAGAGAGAGAGTGAGGAATGGAGGAAGACTGTATCAGGGTCCTTGGCTATAGGCCACATGATGACAACAGAGGGCTGGGGGGATGATTGCATTATGAGCCCTGCATCTACCCTCAATCATTATACATTTTCAGATATTCATTGATGTTTATGTTATTGTACTGTATTACAGTAGGTGCATGAAAGACAGCACACAAAGTAGAACAGCAATAAGGCCAATACAGCCTGAAATTAAGACTAATCAAAAACAACACGGAACAAATAAGAGCTTGTAGAGGACTTATAAAAGAGTAGCCGAAATCTATTTTCTATAAAGATCTCTGCATTAGCGTTTATTCTGACAGGTACTGAAGACAGGCAGCAGACGTGTGACGCTTTAAGGTGTACAGAAACTGTTCGTGATGTGAGGGAGCACTTTAGTTAAAACAACTGAGGAGAGAAAAAAAGAGGTGAGAGCTGGTGAGTAGAACAAACGCATTTAGAGGAACGGCACTCAAGTCCTTTACCAAGAGCGAGGGGAAGTCGGGGAAGAAATTAAACGTCACACTTCAAGGAGGGAGACAATGGGAAATAGTCTCGTAGGTGTTTGAAAAAAAGACAAATCAAGGATGGAAGGGCCTTTTGCTGTCTCTGCTGTGGACTGCAGTTTTGGAGCACTCCGTGGACTACGTCCCTTTTCATAGTGATTACTGTAAAAGGATCCTTCACAGTGGAAAGAGGGGTGTGGGTTGGCTGCCTAGGTCACAGTTCTGACAGAACGATGTTCAGAGATTACACAAGTAATACAAGAGGCAGGGAGGGGATATTAGATCATATTTAACTAGTGTGAATTGTAATAGCCAGGCCCTTGAAGTGGATTATGAAATACAACAGTGATGATTAGACTAAATCCATGAATGAATAGCCATACTGATAAAGAGGAAGGACTACAGAACGGAGGTCTTCATTGAATTAAAGAGCTATGGTTTGGTTTGACAAACACAGGCAGAAACAACTCATTACACTCCATTGTAAAGTGTCTATAATACACGGAGTGTACAAAACATTAATGACACCTGCTCTTTCCATGTCATAGACTGACCAGGTGAATCCAGGTGAAAGCTGTGATCCCTTATTGATGTCACTTGTTAAATCCACTTCAATCGGTGTAGATGAAGGGGAGGAGACAGGTTAAATAATGATTTTTAAGCCTTGAGACAATTGAGACATGGATTGTGTTTGTGTGCTATTCAGAGGGGAAATGGACAAGACAAAATAAATGGTATGGTAGTGTATGGTAGTAGGTGCCAGGTGCACCGGTTTGTGTCAAGAGCGGCAACGTTGCAGGGTTTCTCATGCTCAACAGTTTCCCGGGTGTATCAAGAATGGTCCACCACCTAAAGGACATCCAGCCAACTTGACACAACTGTGGGAAGCATTGGAGTCAACATGGGCCAGCATCCCTGTGAAACGCTTTCGACACCTTGTAGAGTCCATGCCCTGACGAATTGAGGTGTTCTTAATGTTTTGTACACTCAGTGTATATTATAACAGCCATGGCTAAATATTAGGCAACAGGTGGTTTTTCCCGCGCAGTTACTCCCGACTAGGTTAACTAATGACAGCGGGTTGAGCAACTGTGACTGATTCAGAGCTGTAAGGGATAAAAAGGAAGGGCACTCTAGTGCAGCCACTAATGCGTGAGAGCCATAATGGCAGCGAGCCACTCCAGCTGAAATGTATGTGCTGTCACACCCAGAATGGATAACAGAGAGGTCCCTGTGCGCTCTCTCCCGAAAAAAGGCCTCACCTCACGCCCCTAAGGGACCGTTCCACACTGCACCACGCTCAAGGAGAGATTACGAACACCATCACACATAAGCACACCTCTCAACCGCTCCCTTCATCTCTCTCCCTTCTTCTCTCCGTCTTCCTCGCTTTTTCTTGTGCTCCATCTCGCCCTCCCCCTCTTTTATTTCTTTTTTTCTCTCTTTCACCTTCTCTTTATTTATTTCTCTCCATCTCCCATCTCTCATTACCTCTCTCTTTCTCCATCTCCCTTACCCAATTTCTAAACCTCTCTCCCTCGCTCCTGCTCTCTGGCAGCAGAGCTGACTATAGTGCTGGCTGCCAGGGAGCATTTACAGTGACTTTAGAAAGTACTCATACCCATTGACTTATTACACATTTTGCTGTGTTACAGCCTGAATTCAAAATTGATTAAATACAGTTGAAGTCGGAAGTTTACATACACCTTAGCCAAATACATTTAAACTCAGTATTCCACAATTCTTGACATTTAATCCTAGTAAAAAATTCCCTGTCTTTAGGTTCACCACTTTATTTTAAGAATGTGAAATGTCAGAGTAATAGTAGAGAGAATGATTTATTTCAGCTTTTATTTCTTTCATCACATTCCCAGTGGGTCAGAAGTTTACATACACTCAATTAGTATTTGGGAGCATTGCCTTTAAATTGTTTAACTTGGGTCAAACCTGTCGGGTAGCCTTCCACAAGCTTCCCACAATAAGTTGGGTGAATTTTGGCCCATTCCTCCTGACAGAGCTGGTGTAACTGAGTCAGGTTTGTAGGCCTCCTTGCTCGCACACACTTTTTCAGTTCTGCCCACAAATGTTCTATAGGATTGAGGTCAGGGCTTTGTGATGGCCACTCCAATACCTTGACTTTGTTGTCTTTAAGCCATTTTGCCACAACTTTGGAAGTATGCTTGGGGTCGTTGTCCATTTGGAAAACCCATTTGCAACCAAGCTTTAACTTTCTGACTGATGTCTTGAGATGTTGCTTCAATATAGCCACATGATTTTCCTTCCTCATGATGCCATCTATTTTATGAAGTGCACCAGTCCCTCCTGCAGCAAAGCACCCCCAATGCATGATGCTGCCACCCGTGCTTCACGGTAGGGATGGGGTTCTGTGGCTTGCAAGCACCCCCTTTTTCCTCCAAACATAACGATGGTCATTATGGCCAAACAGTTCTATTTTTGTTTCATCAGACCAGAGGACATTTCTCCAAAAAGTAAGATCTTTGTCCCCATGTGCAGTTGCAAACCGTAGTCTGTCTTTTCTATGGCGGTTTTGGATCAGTGTCTTCTTCCTTGCTGAGCGGCCTTTCAGGTTATGTCGATATAGGACTTGTTTTACTGTGGATATAGATAATTTTGTACCTGTTTCCTCCAGCATCTTCACAAGGTCCTTTGCTGTTGTTCTGGGATTGATTTGCACTTTTCGCACCAAAGTACGTTCATCTCTAGGAGACAGAACGCGTCTCCTTCCTGAGCGGTATGACGGCTGCGTGGTCCCATGGTGTTTATACTTGCGTATTATTGTTTGTACAGATGAACGTGGTACTTTCAGGCATTTGGAAATTGCTCTCAAGGATGAACCAGACTTGTGGAGGTCTACCATTTTTTTTCTGAGGTCTTGGCTGATTTCTTTTGATTTTCCCATGATGTCAAGCAAAGAGGCACTGAGTTTGAAGGTAGGCCTTGAAATACATCCACAGGTACACCTCCAATTGACTCAAATGATGTCAATTAGCCTATCAGAAGCTTCTAAAGCCATGACATCCTTTTCTGGAAATTTCCAAGCTGTTTAAAGGCACAGTCAACTTAGTGTGTATAAACTTCTGACCCACTGGAATTATGATACAGTGAATTATAAGTGAAATAATCTGTCTGTAAACAATTGTTGGAAAAATTACTTGTGTCATGCACAAAGTAGATGTCCTAACCGACTTGCCAAAACTATAGTTTGTTAACAAGAAATTTGTGGAGTGGTTGAAAAACTAAATGTAATGACTCCAACATAAGTGTATGTAAACTTCCGACTTCAACTGTATATGTTTTTCTCTCACCAGTCTACACACAATACCCCATAATGACAAAGTGAAAACATGTTTGTAGAAATTTTAGCAAATTGTTTGAAAATGAAATACAGAAATATGTCATTAACGTAAGTATTCACACCCAAGAGTCAATACTTTGCAGAAGCACCTTTGGTGGCGTTTACAGCTGTGAGTCACCTTGGGTATGTCTGTATTAGCTTTGTACATTCTTCCTTGCAGATTTTCTCAAGCTCTGTAAAGTTAGATGGGGAGCAGCGGTGAACAGCAATCTTCAAGTCTTTCCACAGATTTTCAATGGGATTCAAGTCTGGGGTTTGGCTGGGCCACTCAAGGACCTTCACATTCTTGTGCTAAATCCATTCCAGCATTGCTTTGGCTGTATGCTTGGGGTCATTGTCCTGTTGGAACATAAATCTTTGCCCCCAGTCTAAGGTCGTTTTCACTCTGAAGCAGGTTCTCATCAAGGATTTCCCTGTATATGGCTCCATTCATTGTTCTCTCTATCCAGTCTCCCAGTCCCTGATGCTGAAAAGCATCCCCATAGCATGACACTGCCACCACCATGCGTCACGGTAGGGATGGTGTTAGACGGGTAATGAGTTGTGCCTGGTTTTCTCCAGACATAGTGCTTTGCATTCAGGCCAGAAAGTTACATTTTTGTTTCATCAGACCACCACATTTTTTGCCTTATGATCTCAGAATCTTTCACGTGCCTTTTTTGCAAACTCCAGGCGTGCTGTCTTGTGACGTTTTTTTCAGGAGGGGTTTCCTTCTGGCCACTCTCCCATAAAGCCAAGATTGGTGAAGTGCTGTAGAGACTGTTGCCCTTCTGGCAGGTTCTCCCATCCCAGCCAAGGAACTCTGTAGTTCTGTCAGAGTGGTCATTGGGTTCTTGGTCAATGTTTGTTCATTGAGATTGTATGGCTGTGTGCTCGATTTTAAACACCTGTCAGCAACAGGTATGGCAGAAATAGCAGAATCCACTAATTTGAAGCGGTGTCCACATACTTTTGTATATAAAGTGTTTATGCCTCATCACAATTCTATCTCAGAGATCAACAGACAGTTCCTTGGTATAGTTTCTGCTCTGACATGCACTGTCCACTGTGGGACCTTATATAGACAGGTGTGTTTATTTCTAAATCATGTCCAAACAATTGAATTTGCCCACATGTGGACTCCAATCAAGTTGTAGTGACATCTCAAGGATGATGAAAGACAATTGGACGCACCTGAGCTCAATTTGGAGTGTCATGGCAAAGTGGTGTGAATACTAATGTAAATTAGATATTTCAATTGTCATTGTGGGGTATTGTGTGTAGATGGGTGAGAAATAAAATCGATTTAATCCGTTTTGAATTCAGGCTTTAACATAACAAAATGTGGAATAAGTCATCAAGGGGTATGAATACTTTTTGAAGGCACTGTAACACACAGCCCACTGACAGTGAGAGAGAAGGGAATCACACATGATTAAGCATTGTAAGTCCAGGTACTCTTGAATCAGAGAAGGTGTTACAAATGGAAAGAACGTGTTACAAATAATATCAACCTTCCATTCTGCAGTGTAAAATGTCAATAAATCAGTAAATGTGAAATGGTTTGTGTTGCTGAGTCACCTAGCAACAGGGTTGGTCCTGTGATGCAGCTGTATATCAGTGTGTTGGGGTCACCTGATAAAAACAGGGCTTTCTGAGACAAACTAGCACCATGATGAAACAAACCTAGCACTTACTGGTGTCCCTTCCAACCACTGTATCTCTTCTTAAACATATACTGTACAATATACAGAACATCTCTCAATGTACACAGATTGTCTTATGTCCATGTTGTTACATGATTGTAATTATTACCCTAGACATCCTATAGATGACCACACTCATGAGAGATGCAGTGAGAATTCTCATTTACTGCCTTGTATCTCTTCACTTCCCTCCTAACCCCCACCCTAAACAAGTTATCCTCTGTAGCAGCTCTATACAGATGGTAGAGGAGGGAGTGGGGTGGGGAGGGGAGTTAGGGAAGAGGAGGGGAGGGGGTGAAGCTGGATGGCTGGAGGCTGTGTTCACCGTGTGTAAACACGCTGAAACTTTAATGGAAACTAACGTCATCAGAAGGCCCCATCTGAGAGGGGAGAGAGGGAGGAGAGTGCAGACGCTTTCAAACTGCCATCCCACATCAGTCGGTTAATCTTGCCCTCCTTATCCCCCTCCCTCCAAACCTCAATGCCTAGTCTCCCTGCCTCTTCTCACCTCAGCGCTAGTCATGCATGCCCCCTCCCATACTGGCAGCAGTTGAGAGAGCTGGGTGTGGGGGAACGAGATGTATTCTTATGCCCAGCACAAGCCTCCTCTTCCCCTGTGCCGCCTTAGCTCTCACCTCCCTCACCTCCCTCACCTCCCTCTCCCTCAGTGACCAGGTCTGCCCTGCATGGTGACAGCCTGCATGTGTTCTGTGGGCTGGAAAAGCTGTCTGATAAGCACAGCGGGCTGCAAACAGGTGTGACAGGTTTACGCTTCCTCTCCCCTTCCGGTGGAACCAAAACCCTAGCTAAAACCTAAATCCTTCCTACCCACCTGCCACCCCATTTTACACCCTTGCCAGAAGCGTACCACTCACTGCCACCACATCCCAGACAGGAGTGTGTAACCTAGTGATGTGATGCTACGGACTCAAATTCAACGGCTATATCTCAGGGATGGCTCAAATGGCAGTGTGAGTGTGTGTTTTTGTGTGTATACCTGTGTAGGTACTGGCAGGTAGCCTAGTGGTTAAGAGAGTTGTGCCAGAAACAGAAAGGTTGCTGGTTCAAATCGCTGAGCTGACTAGGTGAAGGCGCCCCGTTGAGCAAGGCACTTAACCCTAACTGCTCCTAAAAATCGCTCTGGATAAGATGTAAAATGTGTCATCAGCACATTAAGACAGTCCTAGCTAAATTCTTGCTTGAGAAATTGCTCTTAATAATAAAAGAATAAATACATAATTAGTAATTTAGCAGATGCTCTTATCCAGAGCGACATACAGGAGCAATTAGGGTTAAGTGCCTTGCATTTTTCACCTAGTCGGCTCGGGGATTAGAACCAGCGACCTTTCGGTTACTGGCACAACTCTCTCTCTCTCTCTCTCTCTCTCTGACCATTTTAATTGAAAACAATCACAGTAAGGTACATAAAGGGACACCTTGGGATTTATCTACATCCCTAGAGGCAGGTGAACTCGTGGATACAATTTTTATGTCTCTGTGTCCAGTATGAAGGAAGTTAGAGGTAGTTTTGTGAACCAACGCTAACTAGCATTAGCACAATGACTGGAAGTCTATGGGTATCTACTAGCATGCTATGGGTATCTACTAGATACCCAAGTATCCCTTTAATTGTTACCCAGAAATGATTTGATATTGAGATAAAAACGGCTGCATTGGGCCTTTAAAAGTTGAGAACGCAGGCAGACTTTAGCCTTTGAGAGAGATGCCTTGTGGCAACCAGCCAATGTTGTTTTCCCCTCGTCATGTTTTGGCTGCCTGCCCAAAGGTCAAGAGGCATTAACATTCTCACTGTGAATGACTGACTATGCTTTAGAACCCTTGACACAACACAGAATCTCTCTTTCTCGCCCCCTCTCTCTGCTCCTCCCTTTGTTCCTCAGGCCTGACCTTTCAGCGTAAGTGGCCAGTAATTACGGTTCTTAGAGAGAGCGGGAGAGAGGGACGAGAGAAGAGATGGACAGAAATGGAGCAGAGGACGGACAATGAATTGTCACACAAAGTTAAGAGAACTACAGCAGCCTCTCTTTCTATTTCTCTCTCTCTCTCTCTCTCTCTCTCTCTCTCTCTCTCTCTCTCTCTCTCTCTCTCTCTCTCTCAATTTCTATGGGCTTTATTGGCATGGGAAACGTATGTTAACATTGCCAAAGCAAGTGAAGTAGATAGTAAACAAAAGTGAAATAAACAATAAATATTAACAGTAAACATTACACTCAGAAGTTCCAAAAGAATAAAGACATTTCAAATGTCATATTATGTATATATACAGTGTTGTAACAATGTGCAAATAGTTAAAGTACAAATGGGAAAATAAATAAACATAAATATGGGTTGTATTTACAATGGTGTTTGTTCTTCACTGGTTGCCCTTTACTTGTGGCAACAGGTCACAAATCTTGCAGCTGTGATGGCACACTGTGGTTTTTCACCCAGTAGATAAGGGAGTTTATCAAAATTGGGTTTGTTTTCGAATTCTTTGTGGATCGCTGTAATCTGAGGGAAACATGTGTCTCTAATATGGTCATACATTTGGCAGGAAGTTAGGAAGTGCAGCTCAGTTTCCACCTCATTTTGTGGGCAGTGTGCACATAGCCTGTCTTCTCTTGAGAGCCAGGTCTGCCTTTCTCAATAGCAAGGCTATGCTCACTGAATCTGTACATAGTCAAAGCTTTCCTTAAGTTTGGGTCAGTCACAGTGGTCAGGTATTCTGCCACTGTGTACTCTCTGTTTAGGGCCAAATAGCATTCTAGTTTGCTCTGTTTTTTTGTTTGTTCTTTCCAATGTGTCAAGTAATTCTCTTTTTGTTTTCTCATGATTTGGTTGGGTCTAATTGTGTTGTTGTTGTTGTTGTTGTTGTTGTCCTGGGCTCTGTGGGGTCTGTTTGTGTTTGTGAACAGAGCCCCAGGACCAGCTTACTGTAGGTGATGGCTTTGTTATGGAAGGTTTGGGAATCGCTTCCTTTTAAGTGGTTCTAGAATTTAACGGCTCTTTTCTGGATTTTGATAATTAGCGGGTATTGGCCTAATTCTGCTCTGCATACATTATTTGGTGTTTTACGTTGTACACGGAGGATGTTTTTGCAGAATTCTGCATGCAGAGTCTCAATTTGGTGTCTGTCCCATTTTGTGAATTCTTGGTTGGTGAGCGGACCCCAGACCTCACAACCATAAAGGGCAATGGGTTCTATAACTGATTCAAGTATTTTTAGCCAAGAAGGCCCTTCTTGCCTTGTCTCTCAGATCGTTCACAGCTTTGTGGAAGTTACCTGTGGCGCTGATGTTTAGGCCGAGGTATGTATCGTTTTTTGTGTGCTCTAGGGCAACGGTGTCTAGATGGAATTAGTATTTGTGGTCCTGGCAACTGGACCTTTTTTGGAACACCATTATTTTTGTCTTACTGAGATTTACTGTCAGGGCCCAGGTCTGACAGAATCTGTGCAGAAGATCTAAGTGCTGCTATAGGCCCTCCTTGGTTGGTGACAGAAGCACCAGATCATCAGCAAACAGTAGATATTTGACTTCAGATTCTAGTAGGGTGAGGCCGGGTGCTGCAGACTGTTCTAGTGCCCTCGCCAATTCATTGATATATATGTTGAATAGGGTGGGGCTTAAACTGCATCCCTGTCTCACCCCACGGCCCTGTGGAAAGAAATGTGTGTGTTTTTTGCCAATTTTAACCGCACACTTGTTGTTTGTGTACATGGATTTTATAATGTTGTATGTTTTTCCCCCAACCCCACTTTCCATCAATTTGTATAGCAGACCCTCATGCCAAATTGAGTCAAAAGCTTTTTTGAAATCAACAAAGCATGAGAAGACTTTGCCTTTGTTTTGGTTTGTTTGTTTGTCAATTAGGGTGTGCAGGGTGAATACGTGGTCTGTCGTACGGTAATTTGGTAAAAAGCCAATTTGACATTTGCTCAGTACATTGTTTTCACTGAGGAAATGAACTAGTCTGCTGTTAATGATAATGCAGAGGATTTTCCAAAGGTTGCTGTTGACGCATATCCCGTGGTAGTTATTGGGGTCAAATTTGTCTCCACTTTTGTGGATTTGGGTGATCAGTCCTTGGTTCCAAATATTGGGGAAGATGCCAGAGCTAAGGATGATGTTAAAGAGTTTAAGTATAGCTAATTGAAATTTGTGGTCTGTATATTTTATCATTTCATTGAGGATACCATCAACACCACAGGCCTTTTTGGGTTGGAGTTTTTTATTTTATTTTGTCCTGTAGTTCATTCAATGTAATTGGAGAATCCAGTGAGTTCTGGTAGTCTTTAATAGTTGATTCTAAGATTTGCATTTGATCATGTATATTTTTTTGCTGTTTGTTCTCTGTTATAGGGCCAAAAAGATTGGAGAAGTGGTTTACCCATACATCTCCGTTTTGGATAGATAGCTCTTCGCGTTGTTGTTTGTTTAGTGTTTTCCAATTTTCCCAGAAGTGGTTAGAGTCTATGGATTCTTCAATTATATTGAGCTGATTTCTGACATGCTGTTCCTTCTTTTTCCGTAGTGTATTTCTGTATTGTTTTAGTGATTCACCATAGTGAAGGCGTAGGCTCAGGTTTTCTGGGTCTCTATGTTTTTGGTTGGATAGGTTTCTCAATTTCTTTCTTAGGTTTTTGCATTCTTATCAAACCATTTATCACTGTTGTTACTTTTATTTGGTTTTCTGTTAGAGATTTTTAGATTTGATAGGGAAGCTGAGAGGTCAAATATACTGTTTAGGTTTTCTACTGCCAAGTTTACACCTTCACTATTACAGTGGAACGTTTTGTTCAGGAAGTTGTCTAGAATGGATTGAATTTGTTGTTGCCTAATTGTTTTTTGGTAGGTTTCAACACTACTTTCCTTCCATCTATAGCATTTCTTAATATTATTCAGTTCCTTTGGCTTTGATGCCTCATGATTGAGTATTGCTCTGTTCAAGTAGACTGTGATTTTGCTGTGGTCTGATAGGAGTGTCAGTGGGCTGACTGTGAACGCTCTGAGAGACTCTGGGTTGAGGTCAGTGATAAAGTAGTCTACAGTACTACTGCCAAGAGATGAGCTATAGGTGTACCTACCATAGGAGTCCCCTCAAAGCCTACCATTGACTATGTACATACCCAGTGTGCGACAGAGCTGCAGGAGTCGTGACCCGTTTTTGTTGGTTATGTTGTCGTAGTTTTGCCTAGGGGGCATATGGGGGAGAGAATGCTGTCACCTCCAGGTAGGTGTTTGTCCCCCTGTGTGCTGAGGGTGTCAGGTTCTTGTCCAGTTCTGGCATTTAGGTCGCCACAGACTAGTACATGTCCCTGGGTCTGGAAATGATTGATTTCCCCCTCCAGGATGGAGAAGCTGTCTTCATTAAACTATGGGGATTCTAATGGGGGGATATAGGTAGCACACAGGAGGAAATGTTTCTCTGTTGAGATCATTTCCTTTTGAATTTCTAACCAAATGTAAAATGTTCCTGTTTTGATTAATTTAATAGAGTGAGTTAGGTCTGCTCTATACCAAATTAGCATACCCCCTGAGTCCCTTCCTTGTTTCACACCTGGTAGTTTGGTGGATGGGACTACCAGCTCTCTGTAACCTAGAGGGCAACCAGTGGGTCCATCTCCTTTATACCATGTTTCTTGTAGGATGACAATGTCTGTATTTCCGATTTCTTTGGTGAAGTCCAGATTCCTGCTCTTTAGGCCAAAGGCAGATGACCTCAGGCCTTGGATATTCCAGGATGAAATAGTGAAGGCTTTGTGTTCCATAAAGTGTCTAATGTTGTTGGTTGTGTGGTTTGGCCTCTCTCTCTCTCTCTCTCTCTCTCTCTCTCTCTCTCGCTCTCACTCTCTCTCTCTCTCTCTCTCTCTCTCTCTCTCTCTCTCTCTCTCTCTCTCTCTCTCTCTCTCTCTCTCTCTCTCTCTCTCTCTCTCTCTCTCTCGCTCTCTCGCTCTCTCGCTCTCTCTCTCGCTCTCTCAATTCAATTCATTTTAAGGGTTTTATTGGCATGGGAAACGTATGTTAACATTGCCAAAGCAAGTGAAGTAGATAGTAAACAAAAGTGAAATAAACAATCAATATTAACAGTAAACATTACACTCAGAAGTTCCAAAATAATAAAGACATTTCAAATGTAATATTATGTATATATACAGTGTTGTAACAATGTGCAAATAGTTCAAGTACAAATGGGAAAATAAATAAACATAAATATGGGTTTTATTTACAATGGTGTTTGTTCTTCACTGGTTGCCCTTTTCTTGTGGCAACAGGTCACAAATCTTGCTACTGTGATGGCACACTGTGGTATTTCACACAGTAGATAAGGGAGTTTATCAAAATTGGGTTTGTTTTTCAAATTCTTTGTGGATCTCTGCAATCTGAGGGAAATATGTGTCTCTAATATGGTCATACATTTGGCAGGAGGTTAGGAAGTGCAGCTCAGTTTCCACCTCATTTTGTGGGCAGTGTGCACATAGCCTGTCTTCTCTTGAGAGCCAGGTATGCCTACGGCGTCCTTTCTCAATAGCAAGGCTATGCTCACTGAGTCTGTACATAGTCAAAGCTTTCCTTAAGTTTGGGTCAGTCACAGTGGTCAGGTATTCTGCCACTGTGTACTCTCTGTTTAGGGCCAAATAGCATTCTAGTTTGCTCAGTTTTTTTGTTAATTCTTTCCAATGTGTCAAGTAATTCTCTTTTTGTTTTCTCATGATTTGGTTGGGTCTAATTGTGTTGTTGTTGTTGTCCTGGGGCTCTGTGGGGTCTGTTTGTGTTTGTGAACAGAGCCCCAGGACCAGCTTACTTAAGGGACTCTTCTCCAAGTTCATATCTCTGTAGGTGATGGCTTTGTTATGGAAGGTTTGGGAATCGCTTCCTTTTAAGTGGTTATAGAATTTAACGGCTCTTTTCTGGATTTGGATAATTAGCGGGTATCGGCTTAATTCTGCTCTGCATGCATTATTTTGTGTTTTTCGTTGTACACAGAGGATATTTTTGCAGAATTCTGCATGCAGAGTCTCAATTTGGTGTTTGTCTCATTTTGTGAATTCTTGGTTGGTGAGCAGACACCAGACCTCACAATCATAAAGGGCAATGGGTTCTATAACTGATTCAAGTATTTTTTAGCCAGATCCTAATTGGTATGTTGAATTTTATGTTCCTTTTGATGGCATAGAAGGCCCTTCTTGCCTTGTCTCTCAGATCGTTCACAGCTTTGTGGAAGTTCCCTGTGGCGCTGATGTTTAGATCGAGGTATGTATAGTTTTTTGTGTGCTCTAGGGCAACGGTGTCTAGATGGAATTTGTATTTGTTTTTTGGAACACCATTATTTCTCTCTCTCTCTCTCTCTCTCTCTCTCTCTCTCTCTCTCTCTCTCTCTCTCTCTCTCTCTCTCTCCCTCTCTCCCTCTCTCCCTCTCTCCCTCTCTCCCTCTCTCTCTCTCTCTCTCTCTCTCTCTCTCTCTCTCTCTCTCTCTCTCTCTCTCTCTCTCTCTCTCTCTCTCTCTCTCTCTCTCTCTCTCGCTCTCTCTCTCGCTCTCTCTCTCGCTCTCTCAATTCAATTCATTTTAAGTGTTTTATTGGCATGGGAAACGTATGTTAACATTGCCAAAGCAAGTGAAGTAGATAGTAAACAAAAGTGAAATAAACAATCAATATTAACAGTAAACATTACACTCAGAAGTTCCAAAATAATAAAGACATTTCAAATGTAATATTATGTATATATACAGTGTTGTAACAATGTGCAAATAGTTCAAGTACAAATGGGAAAATAAATAAACATAAATATGGGTTGTATTTACAATGGTGTTTGTTCTTCACTGGTTGCCCTTTTCTTGTGGCAACAGGTCACAAATATTGCTACTGTGATGGCACACTGTGGTATTTCACACAGTAGATAAGGGAGTTTATCAAAATTGGGTTTGTTTTTCAAATTCTTTGTGGATCTCTGCAATCTGAGGGAAATATGTGTCTCTAATATGGTCATACATTTGGCAGGAGGTTAGGAAGTGCAGCTCAGTTTCCACCTCATTTTGTGGGCAGTGTGCACATAGCCTGTCTTCTCTTGAGAGCCAGGTATGCCTACGGCGGCCTTTCTCAATAGCAAGGCTATGCTCACTGAGTCTGTACATAGTCAAAGCTTTCCTTAAGTTTGGGTCAGTCACAGTGGTCAGGTATTCTGCCACTGTGTACTCTCTGTTTAGGGCCAAATAGCATTCTAGTTTGCTCAGTTTTTTTGTTAATTCTTTCCAATGTGTCAAGTAATTCTCTTTTTGTTTTCTCATGATTTGGTTGGGTCTAATTGTGTTGTTGTTGTTGTCCTGGGGCTCTGTGGGGTCTGTTTGTGTTTGTGAACAGAGCCCCAGGACCAGCTTACTTAAGGGACTCTTCTCCAAGTTCATATCTCTATAGGTGATGGCTTTGTTATGGAAGGTTTGGGAATCATTTCCTTTTAAGGGGTTATAGAATTTAACGGCTCTTTTCTGGATTTGGATAATTAGCGGGTATCGGCTTAATTCTGCTCTGCATGCATTATTTTGTGTTTTTCGTTGTACACAGAGGATATTTTTGCAGAATTCTGCATGCAGAGTCTCAATTTGGTGTTTGTCTCATTTTGTGAATTCTTGGTTGGTGAGCAGACACCAGACCTCACAATCATAAAGGGCAATGGGTTCTATAACTGATTCAAGTATTTTTTAGCCAGATCCTAATTGGTATGTTGAAATGTATGTTCCTTTTGATGGCATAGAAGGCCCTTCTTGCCTTGTCTCTCAGATCGTTCACAGCTTTGTGGAAGTTCCCTGTGGCGCTGATGTTTAGATCGAGGTATGTATAGTTTTTTGTGTGCTCTAGGGCAACGGTGTCTAGATGGAATTTGTATTTGTTTTTTGGAACACCATTATTTCTCTCTCTCTCTCTCTCTCTCTCTCTCTCTCTCTCTCTCTCTCTCTCTCTCTCTCTCTCTCTCTCTCTCTCTCTCTCTCTCTCTCTCTCTCTCTCTCTCTCTCTCTCCCTCTCTCTCCCTCTCTCTCCCTCCCTCTCTCTCTCTCTCTCTCCCTCTCTCTCTCTCTCTCTCTCTCTCTCTCTCAAGGTAAGTTGCTCAGACAAGGAACAGAAAGGGTGAGAGAGGAGGTGTGTGTTTTTTGGGGGAATCTGAGGACAGAGCCAAGTCACGCTTCTACCCCCCTACCCTACCCTACCCTCCCCTCCCCTCCCCTCCCACTGAAAAAATATATAATGAAAGAACAGCTCACCTTGTTCAGAACAAGAAGAACAGAGAGGTGGGAAATGAGGTTCCACAGATGTCAGATTGTGAGTCAGATTCTGCAGTGTTCTCACTACATACTTTATTTAGAAGGGAGAGTGAGGGAGGGCAGAGAGAGATACATGTGGAGGTGGAGGGAGATTGTTCTGTGGACCTGTATATATCATAGGGAAGAGCAGGGCTGCATTCTAATCAGAACAATAAGGTCACCTATCCAGGGAGGGAGGGGTCAGCGTGATCCTAGCCAGGGAAATGTCACTGGTCCTGCAGAGGCCTGTTTGAGTAATCCCACCGCATCACAACAACCTATCGATCACTCACTAATTGGTAATGGATGAGGGACACTGCATGCAGAAAACGCAGGTGTGGACAAACACACGGCGCACGCACAGACACGGACACACACACACACACACACACACACACACACACACACACACACACACACACACACACACACACACACACACACACACACACACACACACACACACACACACACACACACACACACACACACTCTTCTGGGATATACTCAGGTGAACAATCCCAAGTCAAATCGATCAAGGTCTAAGAGCTAATGGAAAGGAGATAGCTAGCTAAAGATGGGCCAACCTCTTCCAACCCTCACAGAAACACAGTTAATGAGCCTGTTTCATGGTGCACCACGCTAGCTGGATCAGGGGTACTCCTGGGATACATTAGTATTGAACTAACTAACTCCAGTAAAGCGGTTATTATGGATTTCCATCAGGCTGTAATTGTGATTGGGGTGGGAGAGGAACATGACCAGGGTACAAAACATTGACCTCCCACTGACCGTCCTATGTGTATCAAGGGGTACACAGATGCACGTACGCACTCTGTCATACTCTGTCCATCCACACACACACACACACACACACACACACACACACACACACACACACACACACACACACACACACACACACACACACACACACACACACACACACACACACACACACACACACACACACACACACAATGTGGCACACTACAACATATTATTAGAAGGTCTGTAGACATCGCAGCGTACAAACAAAACAGTTACTGCAGTAGAGAGAGAGCATGCCAGATCCAGCTCAGCCTGTCCAGGGCAGCGTCTGGCTGGGAGAGACAGGACTGTCACAGCAACACAGAAACATACAGACCACAGCATCACAACTAAGGGAGAGAGAGAAACAAGCCCTATTGGTTCACATTACAGTCCCTCTGAAAGAATACAAAACACAATGGAACCAATCAGATGGGAGCTGGCCGTGTGTCTGAGTCTGGGTCAGAGCGCGCAACAGAACAATGTACTGCTTACACTTGGTTTGTTGTTTTCATTAAATCGTTTTCATTAAATTGTTTTTAATCATAGCTAAAGTTTGTATTGCTACTGATTCCGTGACGCAGTCAGCCTTTACGGCTGGGACTGCAAGTTTGTGTCCCGGATTCCTGTTAAGTAGCAGTTAGCTGCTAGCCATCATGAAAATGGAGTAGGCTAACGCTAGCAGTGCTAGCCCACCGGTGTTTTTTTATCCACGGCTGGGCACAGGTGTAAGATGATTTCCATACAATCACAAGATAAGGATAAGGTGGAACTGGAAAATGGACAGGGATTTGTCTGCCCTAAATGCACCACCATCAAGCATTTTAGGGAAGAGATCCTCCGACTGTTAGCTCGGTTGCGAGAAAAGGAAAACCTGGTTTCTAAGTACACCGACCTTGCTGTAACCTAGGCAAACCGAATCTCACGTTTAAATGCCTCCTATAGCAAAGCTGTCGATGAGTCGGGCGGCATTGATCTGTCCCAATCCAACAAACAGATGTTAAACTCAACTCCGCGTCCATGCGAGACTGGACACTCGCAAGGTGTAGGAGATCGGGGAGGCAGTCTAGCCACCCATCTATCCGAGAAGATCCGATCCAGCTATCAAACAGCTTTGCCCCACTTGAGATGGACCTACCAGCCCAGGGAGTCAGCACGGATCCTGGGTGTATACCAACAGCCGGTGGCTGCCCAGTGGCACCCTCCCCCACGGCCACCACAGTTCAGAAGGTAGTTTCCCCATCGGATTCCATCACTACCACCATCATGCATCACGTTTCAGCCGGCGCTTTGCCCTAAACGAATATCTGCAGAAACTTTGCAATGGTAGGAATGTCTATTTTTTTGACAACTTGGATTTGCTGTGGGAGCAACCAGCACTTTTTAAAAGAGACGGGATTCACTCTAACCACAGGGGTTCCAGGATTATTTCCAGCAACATCGCAAACTGTTTTAGAGACTGACTTTAGGGTCTGGTAATGCTCCAGTTCTCCCTGTCAGAATAAGCAACAGAGGACTTGGAAACCATATCAACTCCTATAGAAATGACACTACGGTTATTGTGAGTAACCTAATTTATGTTCCTTTAACTCTGCCTTCTAGTGAGTTTATGCAAACTGTAACCATTCTGATAGATTGGAGACTGTCAGAAAACGTGGTTGTAACGTTAGTAATTTGGCTGTTATTCCATTGGTTACCTCTAGGCAGTTGCCCCAGGGGCACGGCACTTTTAAATGTTAGAGGAATCACTAGTAGAACCTTTCTTGTGAATGACCTCATTACTGAGCGCAAAGTTGATTGCATGTTTCTCACTGAAACATGGCTGTCTTCAGACTGTAGTGCTGCTCTTATTGAAGCCTCCACCCAGACTACAGCTTTTCATACTCTATCAGAAATGGGGGGAAAGTGTGGGGGGCCAGCCTCTATTTTACTAATGCTCTCAGCTGTAAGGACATTTAATTTGGCGACTTTGGGTCTTTTGAGCATCATGCTATACTGTTTAAATGTCAGCCACCAGTGCTGGCCATAACCCTGTATAGGCCACCAAAGCACTGCCCCACTTTCTTTACTGATTTCTCTAAACTATTGTCTATTGTCCTTGAGAACTATGATAAAATAATTTTTACATTTTACATTTGAGTCATTTAGCAGACGCTCTTATCCAGAGCGACTTACAGTTAGTGAGTACATACATTTTTCATAATTGTGTTGGGTGATTTTAATATTCATGTTGACAAAGAGACTGACTCCAAGGCCATTGAATTTCTGAATCTTTTGAGCTCTATGGACTTTATCAACATGTTACTGGGCCCACCCATAAACGCGGCCATACCCTGGACCTGATTATTACCAAGGGGCTTTCTATTGACCTATCCTCTATTGTTGATGTTGCTTTATCTGATCACCACTGTGGATTTTGTACTACCTTGTTGCCCATAGCACAGGGTAATACTGAACGCATTATTAAGAAACACTATCTTACCTCTGAAGTTGCTACAGATTTAGTTGATAACTTTAATAGCAAATTAAGGGCAACCATTGATGCCGTAGCTCCAGTAAAGTTGAAAAAGACCACATCCAAACGGAGAGCCCCTTGGATGAATGAGGAAACTAATAAATTAAAAATAGAAATTGCAGAAAGTGGAGAAAGTCAAAGTTGCAGGTCCATTATGATATTCTGAAAGAGCAATTTGGCATATACTGTATAAGAAGGCAATTAGAAATGCCAGACGGGCTAATTTTTCTAACTTGATCACTTATAATCAGAATAATTAGAGAGTGCTCTTCTTGACCATTGATGGCCTGATAAATCCTATCCCTGCAAACCTATGTGAACTTTCCTCCACATCTAAATGTGATGAGTTTGCGGCATATTTCAGAGATAAGATAACAAACATTAGGCTGGGTATCAGTCAAGCGAGACACTGTTGACCATGATGTCCTTCTGGACAGACCGGAGAAGTGGGTTGGCCTCTCTGGTCCAGTTCTAACTTGGTTTAGGACCTATTTAACCGGTCAAGAGTGTTTTGTCACCCTTGGTGAACGTAACTCAGAGAAAATACATATGACATGTGGCGTTCCACAAGGTTTGATGTTGGGTCCGGTACTGTTCAGTTTATATACACTACCTGTCAAAGGTTTGGACACACCTACTCATTCAAGGGTTTTTCTTTATTTTTACTATTTTCTACATTGTAGAAAGGGACTCGCTGACGTATATTTCCATAGCCTCCGTTTCAGCCTGCGACAGGGGATACACATGACTCCTGGGAGGTACAGTGTCTACCCAAAGGTTTATCGCGCAATCCCCCTCCCGATGTGGTGGTAATTTAGTTGCTTGCGTCTTGGAAAACGCGAGCGCCAGATCATGGTATTTGGGGGGAATGCGCACGGTGGGGGTACCGTCTGGACTTTCCACCGTGGTCGCACCAACGGAAACACCTAGACACCTACCCGGACACCACCCCGTAAGAACCCTCTGCGGCCATGAGAAATTGGGGTTGTGAAGGGCTAACCACGGGATACCCAAGACTACAGGGTAAGCAGGAGACTCAATAATCATAAAGGTGATCTGTTCAACATGTGTCTCCTGCGTAATCATGGTGACTAGTACAGTAACTTCCTTAACCAACCCGGACCCTAATGGTCGACTATCTAGTGCTCTGATGGGGAGTGGAATGGTTAGGCGAACCAATGAAATGCCTTGACGGTGTGCAAATGCCCTGTCCATAAAATTCCCAGCTGCGCCTGAATCGACTAGCGCCTTACACTGGGAACCTACCAAGTGATCTGGAAAGGAGATAGATAAAGTACAGTGCGCCGCAAAGGGCTCTGAACACGTTTGGGTGTTCGTTACCTGGGGTGATGCGTGAGTACCCTGCCTACCGCCTCCAGACCCAAAATAACATTGACTGCGACGTGAGGTGGATTGTCCCTTTGTGCCACCAAAGTGGCACTGTCGCTGTCCTCCTGCGCTCTCTCGACCGGCGGCTCCTCCCAGCTCCATCTGCTCGGGGTCAGAGTTGTCTGGAGTGGGAACGGGCAGACCCCTACCAGGACATCCTCTGGCTGCTAGCAGATTGTCCAGCCGGATGGCCATGTCCACCAGTTGGGAGAACGATAGCATGGCATCCCGGCAGGCTAGCTCCCGTCGGACGTACTCCCTTAGGTGGCACCGGAAATGGTCTATCAGGGCCCGCTCGTTCCACCCGGACCACCCTGCCAGCGTCCGGAACTCCAGCGCGTAGTCCTGAGCGGTCCTCATCCCCTGCCTTAGATGAACCAGTAATTCGTCCATCTCTCGACCCTCAGGCGGCTGATCAAAAACGGCCCGAAAGAGGCGAGCAAACTCCCCGTAGTTCTCCAACGTGGTACCTCCCTCATTCCATACCGCGTTGGCCCACTCCAGGGCTCTCCCACAAAGGCAGGAAACGAGGACGGATACCTTCTCCCGCTCCCGGGGCTCCGGCCTGATGCTGGAGAAATACAACTCCAGTTGGAGTAGGAATCCCTTACATCGTGCTGCAGTCCCGTCAAACGCCGGTGGCCGGGATATCTGGATCCCTCCAGGGGCTGGGGTGTAGGTGGCTGGATTCAGTTGACCAGCTGGTCTCGATAGATAGGATCCTCTCCTCTCCAGGCATTCTACCACCTGAAGAACCCGATCCATCGCTTCCCCCAAGCTGGCCAACATCAAGGAAAGCTCCTGGACCCTTGCCACAACTCCAGGCATGCGGTCTTCTCCTGCTGACTCCATATCAGATGAGGTGAGTGATTCTGTGACGAGGTGTGAAAGAAGGAGTCAGGAGCAGGAGGTAAAATACCGAAGTCCAGAGTTTAATCCGTTTGTATAAATCAAACGCCCCAAGCGTCAAACGAAACTGTACAAGGGAAAACATCCACCTTGGCAAATAACACAGTGAAATGTAGCTCAACCGAGCTACACACTCTCAAAACAAAACAATCACTCACAAAGACAAGGGGAACAGAGGGAACACTTATACACATACTAATTAAGGGAATGAGCACCAGGTGTGTGTGATTGACAAGTGGAGTGATGAGAATGGGATCGGCAGTAGCTAGTACTCCAGTGACGACGAACGCCGAAGCCTGCCCGAACCAGGAGGGGGGGCAGCCTCGGTGGAAGTCGTGACACTAACCAAGAAAGCCATTGATCAACTGCAAAACATACAGAATGCTGCAGCACGGGTACTGACCAAGACCAGACAGAGAGCACACATTACACTGGTTTTAAGATCTCTGCACTGGCTGGCTGTGAGTTTTAGAATTAATTTAAAGATTATTCTATTGGTTTTTAAATCAATCCACGATTGTGCTTTTAAGTGATGTACCCAGTAGGTCCCTCAGGTCCTCTGGCACTGACCTTTTAACTATCCCAAAGCCTAGGACCAAGAGGCATGAAGAGGCTGTTACGCCCTGGCTCTGGGGACTCTTAAATGTTGAGCCAGGGTGTGTAGTTTCTATGTTAAGTTTTCTATGTTGAGTTTCTAGATCGTGTAGATCTATGTTGGCCAGGGTGGTTCCCAATCAGAGGCAGCTGTAGCTCGTTGTCTCTGATTGGGGACCATACTTAGGCAGCCTTTTGGCACCAGTCTGTGTGGGATCTTGTTCCGTATAGGTATGTTATTAGTCTACCTTGGACTTCACGTATCGTTTGTTTGTTGTTTTGTTCATGTTCAGTACATTAATAAATATGTACGCTTATCACGCTGCGCCTTGGTCCGTCTCATCCGTAAATGATCGTGACGGAAGATCCCACCAAATGAGGACCAAGCAGCGTGCCCAGGAAGAAAGAATAGCGATGTCTCAGGTGGGCAAATGGTGGTCCTGGGAGGAGATATTCGCGGGGAAAAGGGCCATGGGCGAAGGTAAATGCCCAGGCAGGAGAGGAGAAACGGCGCCAACCGTGCCGACGACGGACACCCGAGAGGCAACCCCAATAATTTTTTTTTGGGGGGCACACGGCGTGGACGACGAGGCAGCAGGAGGCAGCGACAGGGCGAATCTGCAGACTAGGAGAGGAGGCCACCAGGTTACGGGGGCTATTGGTCCAGAGGGAGCAGGAGTTAATTGGTCAGAGGGAGGAGCTACAGGAGGCGATAAGGGAGAAGGAGAGTGTAGAGGCACGGCGAGAGGAGCTGGTTAGGCAGCAGAAGGAGCGGAGGTTTATAAGGGAACCCAGTCCCACTCCTCGCACCAAGGAAGTGGTGCGTGTTCCCTGTACGGCCCGACCCATTCCTGCTTCCCGCACAAGGCCAGTGGTGTGTGTTCCCAGTACGGTCCGGCCCGTTCCTGCTCCCCGCACTAAGCTAGTGGTGCGTGTTCCCACTATGGCCCGACCCGTTCCTGCTCCTCGCACTAAGCCAGTGGTGTGTGTCCACAGTCGGGTACGGCCCGTTCCTGCTCCCCGCACCAAGCCAGTGGTGCGGGTTCCCAGTCCGTCCCGGCCCGTTCCTGCTCCCCGCACCAAGCCAGTGGTGCGTGTTCCTGCTCCCCGCACCAAGCCAGTGGTGCGCGTCGTCAGCCCGGTCCGGCCCATTCCTGCTCCCCGCACCAAGCCAGTGGTGCGCGTCGCCAGCCCGGTCCGGCCTGTTCCTGTCCCTCGCGCCAAGCCAATGGTGTGCGTCGCCAGCCCGGTCCGGCCTGTTCCTGCCCCTCGCACCAAGCCAGTGGTGCGCGTCGCCAGTCCGGTCCGGCCTATTCCTGCCCCTCGCACCAAGCCAGTCGTGCGCGTCGCCAGCCCGGTCCGGCCCGTTCCTGCTCCCCGCACTAAGCCAGTGGTGCGCGTCGTCAGTCCGGTCCGGCCCGTTCCTGCTCCCCGCACCAAGCCAGTGGTGCGTGTGTCCAGTCCGGCACGGCCCGTGCCTGTTCCACCGGTGCCTGGTCCGGCACCGGTCAGCTGCTCCACTCCGGAGCCAGAGCAATCCAGTCCACCGGGGTCCGGTCCAACTCCAGTCAGCGGATCCACTCCGGAGCCAGAGCAATCCGCTCCACCGGTGCCCAGTCCAGCTCCGGCCAGCGGCTCCAGTCCGGAGCCTGTACAGTTCGTTCCACCGTCGTCGGGTCCAGCTCCAGTCAGCGGGGCCAGACCAGACCAGGGGCGCTACAGGGAGGTGGAGAGAAGATGGTGGTTACGCCCGGAGCCGGATCCGCCTCCGAGGCGGAATGCCCACCCGGCCCCTACCCTGTTATGTTTATGGGGCGCGGTCGGAGTCCGCACCTTTGGGGGGGGTTACTGTCACGCCCTGGCTCTGGGGACTCTTAAATGTTGAGCCAGGGTGTGTAGTTTCTATGTTAAGTTTTCTATGTTGAGTTTCTAGATCGTGTAGATCTATGTTGGCCAGGGTGGTTCCCAATCAGAGGCAGCTGTAGCTCGTTGCCTCTGATTGGGGTCCATACTTAGGCAGCCTTTTGGCACCAGTCTGTGTGGGATCTTGTTCCGTATAGGTATGTTATTAGTCTACCTTGGACGTCACGTATCGTTTGTTTGTTGTTTTGTTCGTGTTCAGTACGTTAATAAATATGTACGCTTATCACGCTGCGCCTTGGTCCGTCTCATCCGTAAACGATCGTGACAGAGGCAGTCTTTAGTTACTATGCTCCCAGCCTCTGGAATAGCCTGCCAGAGAACCTGAGGTGAGCCAAAACTGTGGACATTTTAAAAAGAGATCACCTTTTTAGCTTTGCTTTTCCTTAGGGTGCTTTTTAGTCGTTCAGTTTTTATTGTTATTCTTTGTTTTTTTATCCTCTTATGTTTGTTGTGTAGTAAATATTTACGTTTTTTATTGAACTTTTGTTTTTTTCCTGTGAAGCACATTGTGTTGCATTCCATGTCTGAAATGTGGTATAAATAAAGCTTGATTTGATTTGGGTGAGGGTGAGAGAGAGAGAAAAAGTGGAAGGGTTGAATGGGCAGAGAGAGAGGGAAGGCATGATGGACAAAGATGAGAAATTTATGACCACTACAGTAAAAAAAAAAGGCCCCTTTGAAAAAAAGAGCCAAAAGGCTTCTCATTAGCATAAACAGTGACTGTATTTATGTCAGCATTATAATACATATGAAATGGGTCTGGTGTCATTATTAAACTGATCAAACTCATTAACATTTTAACTACACAGTCCCTTAGGTTTGAGGAGCAGGGAGGGGAAGGTAGCAGTAAAACCTCACTAACACACACAGTATAGCCTATAAACCACACGATTTTCATCATCTCACGTACATCTCACAGATTGCCTGAGTATAATGATAGTAAAGCCCACACTAATGTAATGATGTCTGGAATCACCTCTATGTTAATGCCTGACCCTAACCCAGTGTAATTAAGACCTGCCTCAGATGTTCCTCCTCGCTCCTCACCCCTCCTCTACCTCCCTCAACCTACCCCTCATAGACAATCACCCACAGCAGCAGACTCCTAATATGCTTAGACAGAAAGGCTGCTGATCAAGATTGTGCATTATCTATGCATCCATAGAAGAACACAAACAACAGCTTACAGACACACACACACACACACACACACACACACACAAGCAAACACTAACACTATTTTTCATTCAATTATTGCTGTGTCTGTGCAATCTAAAACAGCCTAGAGAGAACACACTACTACGGGTTATGAAAGCCTTCACAGTCTCTATGAGGAACAATAACTATGTTAATCCTAATAACACTGAGAGAAATTATACCTCCCACACCGGCCACAGACCGCATCGGTTGCACTCAGACAAATGGATTGGTTGATTAGTTTTGCACTTGACTGGTTTTGTCTGGCAGCGCAGTCATATCCTGCCGACTACACTGCTGCCTCCTCCATTCCAATATAGCGAGAGCCATTTGGTGTACAACAGATTACACGCATACACATACAGATGTAGGATCTTCATTTGAGCCAGTTTGCTACAGCAGGAAAATAATTATAATTAATGGAAAATTTTTGTAGGGATTTATCAATTTTTCGTTAAGGCAAATCAAGTCTGAAATTTTAAAGTGGAAATTACAAAACTTTAGAAGCCTTTTTAAACCTCGGATACACTACAAGTTTGCTTTTCCTGTGGTGCAGGACAATAATCAGCAACAAAAGAGTGATCAAATTAAGATCCTACATCTGTACACAGATGCCGCACCCTCACAGCCCTGTAGTGAACGATCAATCTGACGTGTGGGCCAGTGGATTCAACTAGTAACACACAGATAGTAGGAATACCAGGAATACACTACTGTACTAAGCCATTCAAATGATCTTCTTTTCATTGTTTATCACTCTCTGTTCCTTTCTTTTACCTCCATTCTTCCCTGTTTTTCCTCCTCTCTCTCCCTGTACACAGTATGGATAGTGTTACAGTGTTTGTAGAGTGGTGAGGAGCTTCAGTGCTAAGAATAGCAGTGTCTACAGCAAGGTTTACAGAAGCACTTAGTCTCCTCAACCACCACAGGGTCTCATCTGGTGTCACTGTTAACGCAGACCCCTGCACTGCCCCGCCCCGCCCCGCCTCTCCGCCCCTCTCATTATATCACCCCTACAGAGAGGATATGGTCACAGCGTCATGGCAACTGACACAGTCCTCTCACTGTTACAGCAGAGACCATCTTTGTCTGTCTGTAGGTCTGTGAGCATGTCTGTATGTAAGAAATTGACAACTATTGAGAAAGTTGATGAATTGTGTTAAGCTATTGTGATCTCCCCTCTCCCCATCCTAAAAGTGAACCCTCTGAGGCTGCTAGAGGAGCCCAACCCCCAGCCCCCCAGGGAGGGCAGGCTATACGGTTGTCAGGCTGGAGATCCCTAAGAGAGGGGAGGGATGACAACGCATGCCCCTGGGACACAAAGGACGCAGGGAGAGAGAGAGAGCCCTGAGGGCGTAACAGAGGTGAGAGAATGAGATAGAAAAGTAATGCCACACACATGGTGGTGCACTCTGCACAACGCATTACCGGGGGCAAACTACCCGCCCTCCAGGACACCTACAGCACCCGATGTAACCGGAAGGCCAAAAAGATCATCAAGGACATCAACCACCCGAGCCACTGCCTGTTCACCCCGCTATCATCCAGAAGGCGAGGTCAGTACAGGTGCATCAAAGCTGGGACCAAGAGACTGAAAAACAGCTTCTATCACAAGGCCATCAGACTGTTAAACAGCCATCACTAGCACATTAGAGGCTGCTGCCTATAGACATAGACTAGAAATCACTGGCCACTTTATGAAATGGAACACTAGCCACTTTAATATTGTTTGCATATCTTGGATTACTCATCTCATATGTATATACTGTATTCTATACTATTCTACGGTATCTTCGTCACTTTAATAATGTTTACATATCTTGCATTACTCATCTCATATTTATATACGGTATTCTATACTATTCTACTATATCTTAGTCCATGCCGCTCTGACATCGCTCGTCCATATATGTACATATTCTTAATTAATTCCTTACTTAGATACAGTTGAAGTCGGAAGTTTACATACACCTTAGCCAAATACATTTAAACTCAGTTTTTCACAATTCCTGACATTTAATCCTAGTAAAAATTCCCTGTCTTAGGTCAGGTAGGACCACCACTTTATTTTAAGAATGTGAAATGTCAGAATAATAGTAGAGAGAATGATTTATTTCAGCTTTGATTTATTTCATCACATTCCCAGTGGGTCAGAAGCTTACATACACTCAATTAGTATTTGGTAGCATTGCCTTTAAATTGTTTAACTTGGGTCAAACGTTTCGGGTAGCCTTCCACAAGCTTCCCACAATAAGTTGGGTGAATTTTGGCCCATTCCTCCTGACAGAGCTGGTGTAACTGAGTCAGGTTTGTAGGCCTCCTTGCTCGCACAGGCTTTTTCAGTTCTGTCCACACATTTTCTATAGGATTGAGGTCAGGGCATTGTGATGGCCACTCCATTACCTTGACTTTGTTGTCCTTAAGCCATTTTGCCACAACTTTGGAAGTATGCTTGGGGCCATTGTCCATTTGGAAGACCCATTTGCGACCAAGCTTTAACTTCCTGACTGATGTCTTGAGATGTTGCTTCAATATATCCACATAATTTTCCTTCCTCATGATGCCATCTATTTTTTGAAGTGCACCAGTCCCTCCTGCAGCAAAGCACCCCCACAGCATGATGCTGCCACCCCCGTGCTTCACGGTTGGGATGGTGTTCTTCGGCTCGCAAGCACCCCTTTTTTCCTCCAAACATAACGATGGTCATTATGGCCAAAATGTAAAATGTTTGTTTCATCAGACCAGAGGACATTTCTCCAAAAAGTACGATCTTTGTCCCCATGTGTAGTTGCAAACCGTAGTCTGGCTTTTTTTATGGCAGTTTTGGAGCAGTGGCTTCTTCCTTGCTGAGCGGCCTTTCAGGTTATGTCGATATAGGACTCGTTTTACTGTGGATATAGATACTTTTGTACCTGTTTCCTTCAGCATCTTCACAAGGTCCTTTGCTGTTGTTCTGGGATTGATTTGCACTTTTCGCACCAAAGTACGTTCATCTCTAGGAGACAGAACGCGTCTCCTTCCTGAGTGGTATGATGGCTGTGTGGTCCCATGGTGTTTATACTTGCGTTCTATTGTTTGTAGAGATGAACGTGGTACCTTCAGGCGTTTGGAAATTGCTCCCAAGGATGAACCACACTTGTGGAGGCCTACAATATTTATTCTGAGGTCTTGGCTGATTTCTTTTGATTTTCCCATGATGTCAAGCAAAGAGGCACTGAGTTTGAAGGTAGGCCTTGAAATACATCCACAGGTACACCTCCAATTGACTCAAATGATGTCAATTAGCCTATCAGAAGCTTCTAAAGCCATGACATAATTTTCTGGAATTTTCCAAGCTGCTTAAAGGCACAGTCAACTTAGTGTATGTAAACTTCTGACCCACTGGAATTGTGATACAGTGAATTATAAGTGAAATAATCTGTCTGTAAACAATTGTTGGAAAAATTACTTAGTAGATCCTAACCGACTTGCCAAAACTATAGTTTGTTAACAAGAAATGTGTGAAGTTGTTGAAAAACAAGTTTTAATGACTCCAACCTAAGTGTATGTAAACTTCAACTGTATGTGTGTATTGGGTATATGTTGTGAAATTGTTAGATATTACTTGTTAGATATTACTGCACTGTCAGAGCTAGAAGCACAAGCATTTCGCTACACCTGCAATAACATCTGCTAAACACGTGTATGTGACCAATAACATTTGATTTGGTTTGATTTGATATGTACGCACACACACAAAACCTCTCCCCCTCTCTGTCTCATACACTCACAGTCTTTAAAATGATATATTCCTGGTCTGTCTCCGCGGATATGAACCATAAACTGTCCATGCTATATAGTTATTTTACCTTTGTGATATCTCTATTCATTTGACATTGTAGTCCTTTAGCAGATTCTTCACAGCGACATAATGCATTCATCTTAAGATAGCTTGGTGGGACAACCACATATCACAGTCAAAATAAGTAATTTTTTTCTCAAAGTAGCTTTCAGCAAAGTCAGAGCTAGTAAGGGGTAAAAAAGTCAAGCGCGAGAGTTAGTTCAGGAAATACAAAAACATTTTTTTACATTATTTTCCCTGATAAAACTTTATAGAGTGGAGAGAGGGGCTTTCTATCTGCAGTGCTGTTGAAGTCCAGATGATATGTGTCATAAAGGTACATATAGATACACAGCATGGTGATAAGTTTGGGGCTACAAAGGGGCTGTCTTTTGAAGGAGCGACCCTCACATACAGTCTCTACCCCCCCCCCCCAAACACACACACACACACACACAACCTCTCCCTGCTCTCCACCTGTTGAAATCACCTTCACCAATATCACAAGACAGAAAAATTGGAACGACAAACCCACTCGAGCAGACATTACCACACGAGAAAGAGTGTGTGTATGTTCGCGTGTGTGCGTCTCTCGTCCAACCTTGGCGTTGGCCGGCCTCTCTCTGGGGCCCATCTGCGTAACCATGGTGATTAAGCGATCTCCATCTCTGTGTGTTAATCTGGTCTTCCCTGGGGCCGCAGCACACAGGAAGGTGATGCAGAATAGTAAGTGCTCATTAATTTCCCTAAAACTGCTTGTGGGCAGGGACCGCTGTCTGAAGGATACCTCAGAGAGGCTAGTGTGTGTGTGTGTGTGTTTGTGTTTGTGTATGTTTGTAACTCCACTGTAAGGGAAGTGTGTGTCTGTGTGTGTGTGTGTGTTTGAGATGTCCCCAGTCAGGGGTATGTTTTGACAGCAGGGTGACTTAGGATGGCAGCTGCTGGGTCATTTGAGCTTGAGCAATGTTGTGTCAGACTCTCTTCCAAACACCTACGGACGCAGAGATGCACACACGCACGCACACACGCACGCACACAATCTTATAAAGGGGCTTGGCTGGAATCCTACAGCAGGTCCACAGATCCTGTTACTCTGTGTGTGACATTACAGGCTACCTTACAGTCTCTACATTCTACAGTTACTGAATGAGTAAAGCAGACCTGACTACCACAACAGAGCTTTGAGTGTCTAACTTCTCTCTCTGAAAACAAATCTCAACGTAATGGAGTTCAATTTTATAGAATATTTGGATTATCTGGCCAGAGAATTACAGCCCACTATTGTATCCTATGCAGGTCTTCTAAGTATAACTTCACATCTAGAGTTGTGATAGATGTCTGTACACTGTAGCTCCTATTCTAAGGCACTTGAGCCCATAAGAACCTGAACCCCAATTTACTCGAAAAATTATGTTTCAAACTCCTCTTTCCAACTTTGCTGCGGTGACAGAATCAGTTCAGATCAGAGTATGTGAGTGAGTTTGTAAGTGAGTATACGAACATGAGTGTGTGCGTATGTGTGTGTGTGTGAGAGAGAGATAATCAATTACTGAGGGAGAGAGGCAGTGAGACAGTTTTAAGTCTAACAGAGGCTTGCAATTCCCGGTTAGTGACACGACCACAGTGTAGGAGTTAACATTATTCACATTCATAAGGGGAGTGTGTGTGTGTGTGTGTGTGTGTGTGTGTGTGTGTGTGTGTGTGTGTGTGTGTGTGTCAGAGACAATACAGTACATTCTACTCTGTTCTGCCGACTAACCCAGACTCCAGGACTTTCTGTCCATCTCACTGCTAAGTGTTCAACCAATAAAGATAACTCTATGACACATAGAAGATAGATAGGCTACTGTACATGTTGTTTAATGCACAACTCAATACTATAATGTAACCTAATAGCAGCCCTGCCAACCCAGAGTGAAGACTGCAGGTGTAACAGTCCAGGTGCAGAGGCTGATATTACCACTGTTTCTCCACAGGGGGAATGTAATGGACTGGACTGGAGACAGAGAGGAGAATGTTAGAGCGATAATCTAGTTAGAATGACCTCACTGGTTCTCCTCCACTATACTGATGTCTGTATGTTTATCTTTTAAATTCAAGAGATATAGCAGCTTAAGTGCAGCTCGAGACGTTTCTCATTTCCTAATTCATACTCCACTCATCCCAGCTCTCCACTTTCTCTCTCCTCCACCACCTCTTATCTACTACTCCCCCCTGTCCCCCCCTCTCTCCCCAGTTCATATCACTCTCTCTGACCCACACTTCTCCACTCGTCTTCCACTCATCCCTCTCTCTGCTATCTCTCCCATCCCTCCTTCTCTGAGCTGTATCAGTGAATAATTGGGGAGTGTCTGACAGATCAGGCCGTCTCACAGTGTATCTACTCACGGCGGATTGGCATGCCTGAGGCGCCCGCTTGGCTTGGCAGACAGGTTTGGCATCAGTCGCAAACTCTGCCAGATTTTGCATTCACACAGACAGCTTCGATGCCACATTTGAACACAAGAGAAACAAAGGAGTGGAAAATACTGATGAGATGAGAATTAAATCTGCCTGGTAGCTGAGATACGGATAGCAGTTCTCTCCAACCTCCTCAGATCACTGAAACATCAGAAAAGTAATGTAGAAAGAGACATTATTTTCTCTACATGCATTACTGTTGTCTTCCGGAGTAGTGTGACATGAAGAAAATATGAAGCATTGTTTGTTATTGTGCGTTATCGTATTTCATAAATCCTGTTGGTGTTAGTGCTAGGTCCTCATCACTCCTATCTCAGCTTTGCCCAGTGTGTGTGTGAGATCCAGTGACGCCCACTCTGATTGGTTATCCAGTGGGGTGAGGTCACATTCCAGAAGAGAGTATAGTTGATGATGTGGGCTGGGGCTGGGGCATGTGGTTCTGCCTCAACCTCAGAACAGGGAGAGAAGAATGAGAGGTGGAAATGAGGACGAGGAGGGGAGGGGAAGTAGTGGCAATGTCAGAGACAAAGAACAACTGTAAACCTGCAGACCTGGCTCTTCAATCAAAAACTAATAAGACATTCAGGAGTGGATAGAGGAGACGCAGAGAGACGTTCATATGCTGAGAGGTGAAGCATACAGAGGAGACAGAAAGAGCAAGAGAGACAGAGTGAGAGAGAGAGAAAAGGAGATAGAGAGAGAAAAGGAGAGAGACCATATTCTGAGAGGTGAAGTAGTCTGACAGAGGATGTATGCTTAGCGAGCCTGCTGCTCCAATCAGAACAGAAGACAACAGCGGGAGAAACACAGAGGTGGCCACAGTATTACCCGAGAGATAATCCACCACCACCAGAGTGAGGACCCCTTAGGTATAAACATTTGAGAGGTGGCCAACAAACTGCCTGACAGATCAATCATTCCATCCCCTGGGGAAGATGACCCCTAACAGGAGACGGAGGGTGAGGTGGCCAAGACGCTGCCTGACAGATACAGGACACACTGAGAGAGGTGGCCAAAGCACTGCCTGACCCATCACTCATCCTCGAGCCACAGAAGAGAATACACACACATATGAAGGCACGTACACACACTCAGAGAGAGATATGCCTCTGGGCCCCTGTAGGAAACGAGGCCCGTGGGAATGGTGTGTGTGGGTGGACAGAATGGCTGGCTGCGGTGTCAGGAGCACCCTGTGATTTGCCGTTGATATGTACATATTTAAATGACTCTGATTTGCAGATGATACATTCATATTTAAATGACTCTGATTTGCATATGATGTGTACATATTTAAAGAGATGTGATGGCCTATCTATCCCCGGCTGCCAAGAGGAGGATCTGTCTCATCCTTTTCTCCTCCTTTCACTCCCTCTCTCCCTGTACTCCCTCCTCTCTTTCCCTCCTCTCCCTCTTCTTTACCCTTTAATTTTCACCTCCTATTTCTAGCCCCTTTAATGTGTGTAATGCTGGATCCTTATCCTTTTATAAATCACCCGTTCCAGGGAGGTGAATTCTCTTATCCCTTCTATCCTTTTTGATAGGGGAAATGGAGGGAGAGAGAGAGAGGGATTACAGCTCAATAACAGCATGGCATTATGACTCCCTGTTCCCCACCCACACACGGATTAACTGAGGGGAGAAAACCTGCTTTAGCATTGTATCCTGAAAATACTCTTATCGTATAGAAAGGCATTTAGGAGCAATAAATTGTAATAAGTGAGTACAATCACATTCAGTGAAGGGATAAATGAAAACCATGCATCATAGTGACAGAGTGTTTTCACATGACTGCTGCTTTTTCAATAGCCGGTGAGCCTAAACACGTTTGTTTGCCTCGCCAAAGCCAGACATGCTTTTGTGTGGTTTAGAACTGGGGAGACTGTTTTTTTGTGGATCCAGTATAAACAAGGGTTAGCTGTCAATCATTATGAGGTCATTTCTTGGGAGAAATTGTGGGTTCATTTGAAATTCCATGCTGTACAGACCACAACAATTTCTCCATTCTAACCCAATCCCTCTCATATGGAACTATCCCCTGGGCAGACAGGCGTGTATGGCCCGGTGGGTCTGTCTGTCTCTGATAAGGAATGAGAGTAACATATGACTGTTCAATCAAAATCTGTGTGTGGAAGTCTCCAGAGGAAGATAGGGAGGGAGTGTGGGAGGAGAGAGGACAGGTGTAAGGGAGGGAGATTAAAGAAAAGGTGAGGTAGGAGAGTGAGAGGAGGTGGTAATAGCCCTGCCCTGACACAGACGGGAGTGAGAGACGACAAAAAGAAGTAGGAGAGGGAGAAAAAAGAGGTGGAGAGGAGGAGAGGGAGAAAAGGCAGGGAACAGGGAGAGTGGTGCCCCTGTGTTAATACAGTAGTTCTTCCCTGGCTGGACCTCACTCTCTAGGCCATGCCAAGCCCAGTGATTTATGGGCTATTTGGAGATAGCTGGGCCATGTACACCATCCCTCACCCAGGCCAAGAACTGAAGAAGAGAGGGGAGAGGAAGATGAGGCGAGAGAGAAGGGGAAAAATTCTAGGGGAAGAAAAAAGTATAGGGAGGAGCAGGAGAGGAGAGGAGAGGAGAGGAGAGGAGAGGAATGAATAAATGGGACAGGGGAGAAGAGGGAGAGGATGAGAGATGAGGAGGGTAAGAGGAGAGATGAGAAGATGAGAGGATGGAATGAGTGGGCGAGAGGGGGAAGAGGAGGGGGAGAGGAGCCTGCACTTTGATCTGGACCAAAGATCATTGGTATTCACCATCAACACCAGAGAAGAAATCTATTTTTCTTCCTCTCCTCCCCTCTCTCTCGCTCTCTCGCTCGCTCGCTCTCTCTCAACTCCCTCCTGTTCACCTTGTCTCTTTACTGCTCCAGCTTCACTACACAGCTAACAGGTACATTCTTCATCCACACTCCATACAGTATCTCCACAACTCAAATCTCCACTCTCCTCTGACACTGTTAAATTGCAGCGCTTTGGACAATACGTCTGCGAATGAGTTCTGTGTGTGTACAGTATGTGTGTGTGTGTGTGTGTGTCCGCCAGTAGAAATAGTAGCAATGTCAGAGACAAAGAACGACTACAGACCTGCAGACCGACAGACCTGGACCTTCAAACAAAAACTAATAAGAGATTCAGGAGTGGATAAAAGAGACACAAAGAGATGACCATCACAAGTACAGTGTTCGAGGGAACGCTGACCATATGCTGACGAAGAGATGTGCCCATCATGACATAGAGAGAGGGAGGGAGAGAGAAAAAGAGAGAGATGAAGAAAGAAAGAGAGAGAGAGAGGGAGGGAGAAAGAGAGAGACCATTATATTTTCTCTGCAGTCGTATCCCAGGTATTCAGCTTAGCTACAACCCAATTATTAAGAGTTCATGTGAATGTGAGCAGCAGGAATCTCACCTGCATACTGATCCAGAATCAGTTCATTTCCGAACAGCATGACCTAACACGTGATCATTAAGCATAACGACTCGTGTTGGACTAGCATGTTACTGCCAGTCTGTCTGTCTGACACCCTCACCAGCCGTCCCTAGCACGACTACGGTTGCTACGGTAATCACCCTGGCGATTCCCCTAGCTGCACTTGTTTCTGGCAGTCACCATGGTTTCGCGCAGCGGTTGTCTCATGGTCTACTTCCTCCCAGCGTCGACCAGGCTCCCCGACTCAGCAGACCCCACCTGACCTAAACCTGTAACCCAAGACGGGTCCCACCCTCTCTCCCTCAGCCCCGCCCCCTCTCTTCTTCTCCTCCCCTCTCTTCCTCTCCTTGTCTCTCCTTCAGTCAGCAGGATTTCCTCTTCATGCTATCCTGGTTAACTTCTAAGTCCCCTCCCCTGACACCCCTCCCTCTGTTCTCTAAACATCTTAACACTAATGGACAGGCTCACTTACCTACTTTTCCCCCAGTGGGTGAGTCCTTATAGGTATCCGACACCCAGTGTATGTATGTCTGTGTCTCTGTGTGTATGCGTGTGTGAGGTGATTAACGATACACCCAAAACACAGACACTGGGACAGACAGACAGACATAGACACACACACACCACGCAGGCACCCAAACGCACACCACACACTCTCCAGGATGCAGGGATAAAGAGGGGATTTCACTGTTCTGATTAGAGCAAATTAAAGACATGGATTAACTCAGTGTCGTCTAAGCACAGACTCAATGTGGAGAGAGAGAGATGGAGAGAGAGAGGGAGAGGGAAAGGGAGAGGGAGGAAGAGAGAGAGGAAAGAAGAGAGAGAGACAGATTGAGAAAAGGAAGTGGGAAGGAGGGCATAAAGAGAGAAAGAAACAGAGAGGGTTACCGGTAGAGACAGAGGTAGAGACAAGAATAGAAACAGTGGACAGAGAGAGAGACAGAGAGAGAGAGAGAGAGAGAGCTAGAAGAGAACTAGCTCTCTTCTCTCCCAACACTCGTGGCAAACCATGTGCCCTTAACCTGGCAGCCGGCTATCCCTAATACCTCTCTTTCACCCATAATGGGAGGCCAGAGAGGGACAAGTATTTCTGCTGTTATATTTCCAGGGTGTGGGTGTGTATAGGTGTGTATGTGTGTGTGTGGGAAGGAGGGGGGCAACGGGGGAGTGTGTGTGGTACTGCCAGCAGCCTCCTGCCAGGCTGTCAGAGAAAGTGAGGCAGGAGAGCAGCTGTGTGTATGTGTGTGTGTGTGTGTGTGTGGCAGAGTTGACAGAGGTGACAGGCTGGAATTTTTTTAACCTTTATTTAACTAGGCAAGTCAGTTAAGAACAAATTCTTATTTACAATGACGGCCTACACCGGCCAAACCCGGACGACGCTGGGCCAATTGTGCGCCGCCCTATGTGCCAAGTCACCTCTGATGTGACACCTGCTGGCCACAAGCAAGAACAGGGAGGCATCAGGGAGGGTGTGTCATGCTACTGTTGGATGGAAGTGTGTGTGTGTGTGTGTGTATGTGTATGTGTATTCAGCCTGGGTACTGGCTTCCTGTAGGATGGTTGATGCACTCTATTATAGGCCGTGTTCCAGGCGGACTACATTGCAGACACATGCCAGATCTCAGAACGCCTGGATTGGTGTTTAACATATCAGTTAACCAAATCATATGATATAGCAATCTGATGCCTGACTGTTCAGTCGATGACGTGGGCACAATGATGCAATGCAACGTCTGCAATGTAGTTGGCCAAGAACACGACCATAATCATTCGGTAAGAGGTTAACGTGTATATTTAAATAGATTCAAATGAGCCAGGCAAAGCACTTATTCGACAAATCAAAGATGCCATTTTCTCCCTATACTGCTCATTTGAATAATTATTTACCCCAGGCTCACTAAGGCATAAAGTCCTGCGTATGTAACGTGCTACGCCAATCAGGAACTCTTAACCAGCTCTGTGTTTACTGTTTAGTTCTTATGGAGGTATAGAAAAGTATTGCATGTCCAACTAACCAATCTCACTGGTCATTTACTTTAGTGGCTTGATGTTAAACCTCATGATACTAACTGTAAGTCGCTCTGGATAAGAGCGTCTGCTAAATGACTAAAATGTCAAATGTATGTGTATGTGTGCTAGGCCAGCAGTCTACCACAAACAGAAGGCAGCATATACTAAGGGTACATGTGTATTTGTGGTTGTAAGAGTCTGTGTGTGGTTGTGTACATGTTATTGATGGGCATGTGGCCACAGTCAAATTATAGCCGGTGGCTTTGGTGGGTGGGAGAGTGAGTATGTAGCAGAGAGATAGGGTGTGTGTTAGTGGGGTTTAATGTGACAATTGTTCATGGTACTCTTAAGGGAATGGAGGCAGAATTGACTGTCTGGTGAAAGCTGTCTCTCTGTTTAGCATTCACAGCCCAACCACCCTGACTCTGGTGTCTCGTAGATAACTCTCCCCAATCTCTGACCTTCTACCCTTTCATCCATCCTTCTATCGTGTCTATCACTTCACATCACGTATCCAGCCGCTCCTTCAGCTCATACCAAAACACTGTCAATATATACCTCTCTTCTCCTCCCTCTCTTTATATCTTCATCTTTAACATTTCATCCCCCTCTACTTTACCATATCATTCATTTGCCTTGTTCTCTTGTTTTACTACACCTAACCTATTCATTTTAATTCATTATTTCGTTCTACCATATCCAACCCTTCTCTCATTTCCATTTACCTCATCTAACCCATCATCTTCTATTACTCCCTTTATCTCCTCTTTCTCCTCTCTTTTTACCCCATCATCCTCCCCCCTTTCTCCTGTCTGGTGTTCTGGCCTATGTACTCTCTTCCCAGAGCGTGTGTTTTGTTCTCCGTGCTGCTGGGTAATCTGCAGGTAGCAGACAGGCCTGTTCAGTCCGACACAGGGTCTTAACCAGGGGATAATCCTGCAGTGCTACATACACAATCATAAAGGGGTACACACAGTCATACAGAGACATACAGGGACATAGAGACATATACAGTCCTGTTCCTTCACCCAAAACAATAACCACACACCAAACAGCGGCAGCCACGTCTATGGTCCAGCAGAAATACTTCAACACTGTTTCAAATGTCAACGCAAGAGGAGCACAGGGCTGATAGGGTTGAGGGGTGAGATATAGGCATGGTAGAATGAAAGGAATGGAAGATATGGTCAAATTAATGAAGAGTAGATGATCAGACGAAGGAAGAACGCGCGGGTAGGTATGGTAAAATGAGAGAAGGAAAGAGTGGCTGGTTGGATACAGATAAAATTAAAGAATGGTAGATAACTGAAGCATGCAGCTCTCCTGAGGAGCAGAGGGTTGGTGCTAGCTCTCCACACAGCACAGCCTAGTAACTCTTCCACGGAAAAGGACAGGACTTTAGACTCTGGCCAAACAGAAAAACACCACATGAAAAGGAAATCTGGCCGAATAATCAATTTTTCACGGAGGAGGAGAGCGCAAATGAAATGATCATTCATGCTCTCCCATGGCCTTTGAGGAATCATCAGTCTATCCCACTCTCCTCTCTCCAATCTTTCTATCTCACCCTCTCTCTTTCCCTTGTGTTCCTCTATCTCCCTCTCTCTCCATTCATCTCTCTCGCTCCCTTCCTTCATCTCTCTCTTCCCCTTTCTCCTTCTTTAATGGTTCATTCTGTCCAGTGTTCTAAGGGTGGGATCGTGAGTTGGTTTAATGAGTATTTTCTCCCACCTTCATTAGCTGAGGAGGACGATGATGGATGGAGGGAGGGGTAGATCATGGAGGTTGTGTACACACGCACGCACGCACACACACACACAAGTGCGCACACAGACATGCACACACACACTGCACGCACACAGATACGCACACACACACACCGCACGCACACATCCACAAACACAGTGGTTTGCAGCCAGTGTCCACTACACTTCAGACTCCATATCGTGGCTATCTGACAGAGTTTGTGTGTGAGGGTAGTAGGGTTAGTTATTACACAAGAAACGGCTTGTGACCCTATTTGGAAACAAAACATGTATTCTGACCTCGGCAGATCTTAAAAGGGAGACAGTGAATACCTCTCTCTTCTCTCCTGTAAGGCAGGGATATCAATGACAGGGCCCTTGGGAAATGTTTCTGAACTGCAATCCGTCCTCATTTGTGTGTGTGTGTGTGTGTGTGTGTGTGTGTGTGTGTGTGTGTGTGTGTGTGTGTGTGTGTACGTGTCTGTGTGTGTCTGTGTGTGTCTGTGTGTCAGCACATGAGAGGTAATGATTCCCCCAACAGACTATCTGATTGGCAGATGTCCCCTGATCACTGAAGTGGGGCATGATGGGACAACAGGAAGTCATTAACTGAGGACAGAGGAAATGTGTGTGTGTGTGTTTGTGAGGAGAGTCGCAGTCTGCCAACGATAATCATCACTGCCAGGACCTCTGATGTTACTGTGTGTGTGTCTGCATTCATACGAGTGTGTGCATGTGTATATATATATACTGTATGTGTGTGTGCATATATATATATATATACTGTATGTGTGTGTATGATCGTGTGCATGTGTGTGTGAGAGAGAAAGTTAGAGCACCCTGTTGAGGCTGTGAGGCATGTGAACTGCTGTGTGTGTTTGTCAGCCCAGAGTTTCTTCTTGAGAAAGATAGCTGCCTGGCCAAGGCCTGATGGGAGGAGATCCCAGCCCAGTTGGAAATGATCAATAGAGCTCAACACCACTGACAACACACCCAGCAGCATTACATGCATTCAGATAAAGGAATGGGTCTGTATTATATATATATTTTTTAAGTTTCAAGTTTTAATATCACGTGCACAAGTACAGTGAAATGCCTTTCTTGCAAGCTCCAAACCCATCAATGCAGTAATCAATATCAATGTAGCACAAAAAATAACATAAGGTAGAAGAAAACACACAAGAAATAAGAAGAACAGGATAAAGTAAGTAAGCATACTATCTATATGCAGGGTCAGTTCCAGTACCATATTTACAATGTGCAGGAATACTGGATCGATAGAGGGAGATATGTATGGGGTAAGGTGACTAGGCATCAGGATATATGATAAACAGAGTAGCAGCAGTGTAAATTATGATTGTATATGAGTGTGTGTGCGTGTGTGTGTGTAGAGTCAGTATAAATGTGTGTGCATGTTATGTGTGTGTTGGCGTGTCAGTGTGCGTAAGTGTGTAGAGTTCTGTGAGTGTGCATAGAGACAGTGCGAAAATAAGAATAAAATACAAAGGTCAACTCAGATAGTTAGCTATTTAGGAGTCTTATGGCTTGGGAATAGAAGATGTTCAGGAGCCTGTTGGTGTCAGACTTGATGCACAGGTACCGCTTACCGTGCGGAAGCAGAGAGAACAGTCTATGGCTTGGGTGGTTGGAGTCTTTAACGATTTTCTGGACCTTCCATTCACACCGCCTGATATAGAGGTCCTGGATGGCAGGGAGCTCGGCCCTGTAGCGCCATGCGATCGAGGGTGGTACTGTTGCCATACCAAACAGTGATGCAGCCAGTCAAGATGGTCTCAACGGTGTAGCTATAGAACTTTGTGAGGATTTGAGGGCCCATGCCAAACCTTTTCAACTTCCTGAGGGGGAAGAGGCGCTGTCATGCCTTCTTCACGACTGTGCTTGTGTGAATGGACCATTTTAAGTGATTTGGACACCAAGGAACTTGAAGCTCTCGACACGTTCTCCCCCCCGTTCCCCCCACCCCCCGGTTCCTGTAGTCCACGATCAGCTACTTGGTCTTATTGACGTTGAGGGAGAGGTTGTTGTCCTGGCACCACACTGCCAGGTCACTGACCTCCTCCCTGTAGGCTGTTTCATCGTTGCCTGTGATCAGGCCTACCACGGTTGTGTCGTCAGCAAACTTCATGATGGTGTTGGAGTCGTGTGTGGCCACGCAGTCGTGGGTGAACAGGGAGTACAGGAGGAGACTAAGCACAAACCCCTGTGGGGCCCCTGTGTTGAGGGTCAGCGTGGCGGCGAGGATGTTGCCTACCCTCACCACCTGGGGTCAGACCGTCAGGAAGTCCAGGATCCAGTTGCAGAGGGAGGTGTTCAGTCCCAGGGTCCTAAGCTTGGTCACAAGCTTGGAGGGGACAATGGTGTTGAACGCTGAGCTGTAGTTAATGAACAGCATTCTCACATAGTTATTCCTCTTATCTAGGTGGGTGAGGGCAGTGTGGAGTGCAACTGAGATTGCGTCATCTATTGTTCTGTTGGGGTGGTATGCAAATTAGAGTGGGTCTAGGGTGTCTGGGATGATGGAGTTAATGTGTGCCATAACCAGCCTTTCAAAGCACTACAGGGCAGTAGTCATTGTGGTATGAAGCCTTAGAGTTTTTGAGAAGAGGAATGATGGTAGTCATCTTAAGACATGTTGGGATTACAGACTGGGACAAGGAAAGGTTGAAAATTACCGTGAATATGCCTGCCAGCTGATCTGCGCATGCTCTGAGAACGCACCCTGGAATACTGTCCGGCGCTGTGGCCTTGCGAATGTTGACCTGATTAAAGACCTTACTCACGTCGGCCTCGCAGAGCGAGATCACCCAGTCCTCTGGGTTGGTGGGGGCCCTCACGCACGGTACGGTGTTGTTATAGTCGAAGCGTGCATAAAATGCATTGAGTTCGTCTGGAGAGAGGCATCATTAGGCAGATCACGGCTGGGTCTTCCTTTGTAATCCATAATGGACTGTAGCCCCTGCCACCTGTGGCGGGAGTTGGAGCCTGTGTAGTATGATTCCACCTTATTCCTATATTGTCCTTTTGCTCATTTGATGACTCTGTGGAGGTCGTAGCGGGACTTATTGTACTTGTTCCTGTCCTCAGCTGTAGCCTCAGGGTTGTCTGCGATAGCCCTATGTGCAGTAGCCCTGTCCTCTTGTTTAACACCAACCTCTGGGTAAATCCAGGGCTTTTGATTGGGGGAAGCAGCGAACCTTCACTGTGGGGACAACGTCGCTGATGCATTTCCTTATGAAGCCGGTGATGGAGGTTAGCTCGTCGATGTTATCGGTGGAGTCTCGGAACATATTCCAATCAGCGCTAGAAAAGCAGTCCTGTAGCATAATCTCTGATTCTGATTTCTCAATGAATTGTCTGCTGTGGAGTGTGTTTGCTTCTATTGTACAGAGATAGAACCATACACACTCCACACTGTGTGAGAAGATAGTGGTAACTGATTCTGATGCAAACTCAATATTGAAAGGTTATATTTTCTGATTTAGTAATTTAGTTTTGTCACAGTGAGTTTTGTAATGATGTGGACATTAGGTAGCGCCTTTCAGTAGCACTTAATTCACCTTTAGGTAAATGAGGTTTGAACCAAAAGTTTGAGCACAGCTTGATCACAGATTAGAACATATCAGCAAACTGCTTCCAGGCCTGTTACAGTAAGACCCCTCCCCCACCCCCACCCCAACCCCCATCTTAGCTCTTACCAGCCAATCAGGCCTCTCTGGGCAACAAGGTAATTACAGCATTCTAATTGGATGCGATTATGATGGAGAGGATGGAAGAAAGGAGAGACTAATTGAGGCCTCAGTGAAAGGCAGCTAATTGAATGGAGGAGACCAGCGTAATGCTAGAATGAGATAAAACACGACTCAACACAGATTATGTAATCAAAGAGACCAGGAAGAAGCCTCGGCTACACATGGGAACCAACGATTCAGAGTTCCATTCAGCTCCATTCACTGGGATTTGGCTGCCATTGCAGATAATAGGCTACTTCTTCAAGAATATTGAGATTTGTGACATGACATGACATGACTGTCTAAATCTCATTCCAGGTTTTATGTACAGTGAGGGAAAAAAGTATTTGATCCCCTGCTGATTTTGTACGTTTGCCCACTGACATAATCAGTCTACAATTTTAATGGTAGGTTTATTTGAACAGTGAGAGACAGAATAACAACAAAAAAATCAAGAAAAACGCATGTCAAAAATGTTATAAATTGATTTGCATTTTAATGAGGGAAATAAGTATTTGACCCCTCTGCAAAACATGACTTAGTACTTGGTGGCAAAACCCTTGTTGGCAATCACAGAGGTCAGACATTTCTTGTAGTTGGCCACCAGGTTTGCACACATCTCAGGAGGGATTTTGTCCCACTCCTCTTTGCAGATCTTCTCCAAGTCATTAAGGTTTCGAGGCTGACGTTTGGCAACTCGAACCTTCAGTTCCCTCCACAGATTTTCTATGGGATTAAGGTCTGGAGACTGGCTAGGCCACTCCAGGACCTTAATGTGCTTCTTCTTGAGCCACTCCTTTGTTGCCTTGGCCGTGTGTTTTGGGTCATTGTCATGCTGGAATACCCATCCACGACCCATTTTCAATGCCCTGGCTGAGGGAAAGAGGTTCTCACCCAAGATTTGAAGGTACATGGCGCCGTCCATCGTCCCTTTGATGCGGTGAAGTTGTCCTGTCCCCTTAGCAGAAAAACACCCCCAAAGCATAATGTTTCCACCTCCATGTTTGATGGTGGGGATGGTGTTCTTGGGGTCATAGGCAGCATTCCTCCTCCTCCAAACATGGCGAGTTGAGTTGATGCCAAAGAGCTTGATTTTGGTCTCATCTGACCACAACACTTTCACCCAGTTCTCCTCTGAATCATTCAGATGTTCATTGGCAAACTTCAGACGGCCCTGTATATGTGCTTTCTTGAGCAGGGGGACCTTGCGGGCGCTGCAGGATTTCAGTTCTTCACGGCGTAGTGTGTTACCAATTGTTTTCTTGGTGACTATGGTCCCAGCTGCCTTGAAATCATTGACAAGATCCTCCCGTGTAGTTTTGGGCTGATTCCTCACTGTTCTCATGATCATTGCAACTCCACGAGGTGAGATCTTGCAAGGAGCCCCAGGCCGAGGGAGATTGACAGTTATTTTGTGTTTCTTCCATTTGCGAATAATCGCACCAACTGTTGTCACCTTCTCACCAAGCTGCTTGGCGATGGTCTTGTAGCCCATTCCAGCCTTGTGTAGGTCTACAATCTTGTCCCTGACATCCTTGGAGAGCTCTTTGGTCTTGGCCATGGTGGAGAGTTTGGAATCTGATTGATTGATTGCTTCTGTGGACAGGTGTCCTTTATACAGGTAACAAACTGAGATTAGGAGCACTCCCTTTAAGAGTGTGCTCCTAATCTCAGCTCGTTACCTGTATAAAAGACACCTGGGAGACAGAAATCTTTCTGATTGAGAGGGGGTCAAATACTTATTTCCCTCATTAAAATGCAAATCAATTTATAACATTTTTGACATGCGTTTTTCTGGATTTTGTTGTTGTTATTCTGTCTCTCACTGTTCAAATAAACCTACCATTAAAATTATAGACTGATCATTTCTTTGTCAGTGGGCAAACGTACAAAATCAGCAGGGGATCAAATACTTTTTTCCCTCACTGTATTGTCTTTCAACAGGTAGTGTCACTCCTACATCACAGCCATGGGAGTGTGTTTCTAAAAGAACAGGTGAGACATCTGTCTAATATAGGTCAGTGTTGGAGGCCACTGCCATATGTTGTGTCCTCTGTGTTGTCCTGATATTAGACGAAGACCAGAGGTGACCTAACTATGGATGGGAGAGAGTTGCCCTTTCTGTGACCCTCCCTCCCCACCCACACAACAACAGAAAAACTATTTCCCAATGAAACTTTAATTAGTCCAATCCTTTTGATATTAAAGAGGAGAGAGAGGAGGAGAGAGAGAGAGGAGAGGGGGACTGCCGCCACGCTGTACTCCAGTAACAGTCTGGCAGCCCTGTGAACTCTCCTGCCACGGTGAGAGGAGGAAACATGAAAAGAAGTGGAAACATAAAAAGAGTGTTTTTGCTGTAAAGCTCATAAACAGGCGTTTGATGGTGGAACCAGAGAGAGACGGAAAGAGAGAGGCAGAGATAAAAGGAGGGAGAGAGAACAAGAGAGACAACTCTGATGAGTCCATTCCTGGGTGTCCTGGGGGCAAAGGTTAAATGTTGGGTAAAAGGTCAAAAGGTCAGACAATGACTGACAGCTCAGCTCTGTGGATGCACAGTCATGTTTTTGATGATGCTGTGCTTTTTAGCCTAGATAAGACTGAACAACCAAACAGACTTAGGATGCACATTTCAGCTCTGTCTTACAGTAATACAGTTGAAGTCGGAAGTTTACATACACCTTAGCCAAATACATTTAAACTCAGTTTTTCACAATTCCTGACATTTCATCCTAGTAAAAAATCTCTGTCTTTGGTCAGTTAGGATCACCACTTTATTTTAAGAATGTGAAATGTCAGAATAATTGTAGAGAGAATGATTTATTTCAGCTTTTATTTCTTTCATCACATTCCCAGTGGGTGAGAAATTTACATACACTTGTTACGGATACAGGTATCCTGTGTTTTTGTGTGTTTCTACTCTTTCTGCCCTAATCACAGGTGTCCTATATGTTCCTGATTGGTGGTCGTTGAGGTGTCTGCTGATTGGACCAATCAGTGAACATTCCTGTGAATAGCACCACCTGTTACTCGTTTGTTGAATCACACAGCCCATTGTATAAAACCAGACTTGTGTTTGTTGCAAGAGAGAGAGACTTTTTGCCATATGTGAGTATGGACACGGTGGTGTCCTGTGTGTTGTGTACGCACTAAGTTGTTGGTTACCCTGTTGGTAACATTATTAGAATATATTTCTTTACCTGAGTGTGGATACTGTTGTATCCTGTGTACTTATTTAATTGCTGAGTACCCTGTTTAGTAGTTTTGTGTGTTTTTTGGGAAAAGGGGGGGTTTAAGCTAGTTGCCCTTGGGCGTACATTACCCGTAGGAAGAAATCTGTCTATAAACACCAGTTAGACCTGAGCGGACCACCCACTGTATTTTTGTATGACTAGCAGTAGCCTAGCGGTTCTTCAGGCAGGCTAGATCAGTTTAGGGGGTTTTACATTATTGTTTCATTTCTTGGGTCCTGCTCAGCCCCTTTTTCCCAAACCTTTACCGTGTGTTTAGTAATAAACACTTTGTGTTTGACGGTAGTTCATGGTAGTTGTGTCTTATTTGTTCTCACTATTCCATGCCACACTTATAATTTACATGAATTTATGTTACGGGTCTCATGTCCATCCACCCTAGATGTTTAGAGCCACGGGGTTCGTAACATAAAGTGGGGGCTCGTCTGGGATCTATCCCATGCTACTCGTGCAAATTAGTAAGTGTCTGGTTCAGTGTTGAGCTTAGCAGCTGTAACTACCTGTTTTTTTTGTGTGTGTTCAGTAGTCGACGGCTCGTGTAGTTAGTAGGATGGCTACTTTTGATTTGGAAGCATTTTTGGAAAACCCTACGTGGGAGGTTTTTGAGAATTGTCGTAGAGTGGATCTACAGGCTTTGGCTGACCACTTTTCTGTACCCATACCGAGGGGTATAGTGAAAGCAGAAGTTAGGGAAGTAGTGCTAGCGATATTGTTAAACGAGCGAGTGCTTGAGTTACCGCCGCCTGAGTCTGCTGCTCCTGTAGGGGATGTGGTTGATGTTTCTGTAAGCCCATCAGTGTCTGAGGACGAGGCTAAGGCTCCAGCCACATTGCCCCGTTATGACCCACTCTCCCCACTGACTGACAGTGATGCCAGGATCGATGTCCGCTCGACGCGGCTCCAAATGGAGGCGGAAGAGCGGGCACAAATCAGGCAAGACAAGCTGGAGATGCGTAAAATGGAGCTAGAGGCAGAACAGGAGACGCGTAAGGCAGAACAGGAGACGCGTAAGATAGAACAGGAGACGCGTAAGATGGAACTGGAGACGCGTAGGCTTGATCAAGAACTAGAGACGCGTAGGCTTGATCAAGAACTGGAGACGCGTAGGCTTGATCAAGAACTGGCGATGCGTAAAATGGAACTAGAGGCAGAAACAGCGAGGTTAGTCTCTGCTAATACTATGCCTGCTAGTGAGCCATCCTCACCAGCTGTGTCATCTGCTACGTTTGATATTAGTAGGCAGATCACCTTGGTACCTGTGTTCAGGGAGTCAGAGGTTGATTCCTATTTCAGTGTTTTTGAACGTATAGCGGTAGCATTGAAATGGCCCGACGAGGTATGGTGCCTATTACTTCAGTGTAAGCTAACAGGTAAAGCCCAAGAGGTTCTGGCAGCGCTACCTCTTGAAGACAGTTTGAATTATGAGGTGGTCAAAGCTACTGTTCTTCGTGCCTATGAGCTTGTTCCTGAGGCATATCGACAGAGATTTAGGTCTCATAAAAAGTCTCCTACTCAGACTTATGTGGAGTTTGCTAGAGACAAAGGAAATCTGTTTGACAAATGGCACAGTGCTAGTAAGGTAACTGATTTTAACTCTCTACGGGAGTTAATCTTGTTAGAAGAGTTTAAAAATTGTTTACCGGAACGCATTGTAGTTTATCTGAACGAACAGAAAGTATCCTCACTGTCGGAAGCGTCTGTATTGGCAGACGAAGTTTGTGTTGACGCATAAGAGCGTGTTTTCGGCTCGTACGGAGAGCAGGGCTGCGGAGTTGCTAACTTCTAGTCCTAGTCGACCAGCAGTACATCCAGCACGCCCAAAAGATGTGCGTCACTGTTTCTATTGTCATAAGGTGGGACATATGGTTAATGATTGCTTTCTGCTAAAACGCAAACCGGGGATGCCTCAGCACGCCAGGCCGCCAACGGGTGTTGGGCTGATTCGTACGGTTGTAAGGCCGGAATCAAGACAGAAGCCTCATAGTGAATGTGGTTTGAAAGTCCCTGTCCCAGATCACAGTTATGAACCGTTCATTTTTGAGGGGTTTGTTTCTATATCAGATGATGAAGCGTCTCAGCGTCCAGTTAGAATCCTCAGAGATACTGGTGCGGCGCAGTCGTTCATACTAGCTGATGTGTTACCCTTGTCTAATAATACATATTGTGGTTCCAGTGTGTTAGTACAAGGAATTGAAATGGGTTTCGTCCCAGTGCCATTGCACTTTGTGAACGTACACTCTGAGTTAGTCAGTGGATTGTTCAGAGTTGGCGTACGTCCGATGTTGCCAGTAAAAGGGGTGACCTTTATAATGGGCAACGATATTGCCGGAGGAAAGGTAATACCCATATTGGAGGTATTGGATAAAAGTGACCAGTCTCTCTCCGAGGAGCTGGCACAGGGTTATCCAGATGTGTTCCCCGCTTGTGCTGTCACACGTGCTCAAGCACGACAAGTGGGTGAAGTGGTAGATTTGTCAGACACGATTCTATTCAGAGAGTGTGACCCAGAGGATAGTTCGGGTGCTACCTCTGGTAAGCTGGTGCAGTCTGACCAACAGCCCAGAGAAAGGAAGAAGGATGTGGAACTTGTTGCTGAGGCAATACAGTTACCAGTTACTCGTGAGCAGCTGATCGCTAACCAACAGGTTGACATTAGCCTGGCTAAATGTTTTTCTAGTGTTGTCTCAGAGGAGGAGCTAAAGAAGAAAAACATGGCATACTTCATTGATGGTAATCTCCTCATGCGTAAATGGACATCCCATGTTGACGCTGGCGGAGATTGGAATGCTGTTTACCAAATAGTGATTCCTACAGCCTTTCGACAAAATGTTTTATCCCTCGCTCATGATCACCAGTGGTCCGGACATCTGGGAGTCACCAAGACTTATGATCGAGTTTTGCGACATTTCTTTTGGCCTGGCTTAAAACAAGATGTGGCTCAGTTCTGTCGGACTTGCCACACCTGTCAAGTAGTTGGGAAACCGAACCAGGTTATTTCCCCCGCGCCTCTTTGTCCCATACCGGCCATAGGTGAACCATTCGAACATGTGATGGTTGATTGTGTTGGACCATTACCGAAAACAAAATCTGGTAACCAGTTTATGTTGACAATTATGTGTGTGGCCACCAGGTACCCAGAGGCCATTCCTCTGCGAAGGATTACTGCTCCGGTGGTGAGTAAAGCATTGATCAAATTCTTCTCAACTTTTGGATTACCTAAGGTGATACAAACTGATCAGGGTACGAATTTCCTTTCTAAACTTTTCAAACAAGTGTTAAAATCCTTGTCAGTTACACACCGTGTGTCAAGCGCATATCACCCAGAGTCTCAGGGTGCGCTTGAACGTTGGCATCAGACCCTGAAGTCTATGCTCCGTAAATATTGCTTGGAATCTGAGAAAGATTGGGATGAGGGAGTTCCTCTAGTATTGTTTGCTGTCCGTGAGACAGTACAGGAATCCCTAGGGTTCAGCCCAGCTGAACTGGTGTTTGGACACACCATGAGAGGACCTATGAAAGTCCTTAAGGATCAGTTTTTGTCACAAGAGTTGTGTGTGAAAGAAAATGTGTTGGACTACGTTAGTCGCTTTCGTGAGCGCCTACATGCTGCCTGTGCTCTAGCAAAGGAAGCGCTGTCTTCCTCACAGAAACGGATGAAACGACACTATGACACACAGGCTGTTTCTCGTTCACTGCAGCCAGGTGACCGAGTTCTTGTGTTGTTGCCTGTGCCAGGAGCGTCATTGTCAGCACGTTTCTCTGGGCCTTATGTCATTGAAAAGAAACTAACTGAAACTGACTATGTGATACAGACTCCTGATAGAAAACGCCAATCTCGTGTGTGCCACGTTAACATGTTGAAGACATACCACAACAGACCCGTCACTCAGGTAGACAGTCCAGAGAAACTGGCCGAGTCGGCTGTCTCTGTTGCTGCTACGGCTGTAGTGGGAGGTCATGTTAATGATGTGGACGGAGATGGTTTGGAGTTGCGCAATACTCAGCAGCAGTGTGCTAGATTGCCCAATTCAGAGATGCTGCTGTCTCTCCCGTCAAGCCTGATTCATTTAACGGACAGACAGTCAGATGAGATTGTGAGACTGTTACACAGCTTTCCATGTCTTTTTAATGATGTTCCTACATGTACAAATGTGTTAGAACATGACATTAATGTTGGAAACGCTGCACCTATCAAGCAACATCCTTATCGTGTCAACGTCGCTAAGAGAAAGATAATGAGGGGTGAGGTCGGTTATTTGCTGGAGAATAACCTGGCTATGCCAAGTTCAAGTCCTTGGAGTTCTCCGTGCATTCTGGTTCCTAAACCTGATGGGACATCCAGATTATGTACGGACTATCGGAAAGTCAATGCTGTCACAGTGCCCGACTCGTTCCCGTTACCCAGACTGGATGACTGTATTGATACTGTTGGTGCTGCTACGTATGTAACCAAACTAGATCTTCTAAAAGGTTACTGGCAGGTGCCGTTAACCCCACGTGCCTCCGACATCTCTGCCTTTGTGACCCCAGATCACTTCCTACAATATGCTGTCATGGCATTTGGGATGCGGAACGCACCAGCCACTTTCCAACGCCTGGTTAACACAGTATTGGCTGGAGTTCCTAATTGTAGTGCTTACCTTGATGATCTGGTCATTTATTCAACTGAGTGGTCTGATCATGTTAACACTCTAAGGGTAGTGTGTGAACGTCTAGCAACCGCTTCTCTAACCCTGAACTTAGCAAAGTGCGAGTTTGGGAAGGCCACTGTTACGTATCTTGGTAAACAGGTCGGCCATGGTCAGGTGCGCCCTGTAGATGCCAAGGTCTCAGCTATAAACGCATTTCCCGCACCTACCACCAGAAGAGAGCTACGCCGTTTTTTTAGGGATGGTTGGCTACTACCGTAGTTTCTGTAAAAATTTCTCTGCGGTAGTTGCTCCATTAACGGATTTGCTCAGTCCGGCGAGAAAATTTGTATGGTCTGAAGATTGTTGTACTGCTTTCAACACTGCTAAAGCACTCTTGTGTAGTACTCCTGTTCTTGCTGCGCCAGATTTTGAGCGGCCGTTTAAACTGGAGGTAGATGCAAGTGCCAGAGGTGCTGGTGCTGTTCTACTGCAGCAAGACCAGAGTGGAGTGGACCATCCTGTCTGTTATTTTTCACGGAAATTTAACAAATGTCAGACAAACTATTCCACCATTGAACAAGAAGCTCTAGCTTTGTTGTTAGCTCTGCAGTACTTTGAAGTTTATGTTGGTTCCAGTGCATTACCAGTGGTAGTGTATACTGACCATAACCCCTTAGTTTTTCTCCACCGGATGTACAACCAGAACCAACGCCTTATGCGTTGGGCACTTGTCGTGCAAAATTATAATTTGGAGATCCGCCACAAAAAAGGGGGTTAGATAATGTGTTGGCAGATGCTTTGTCTCGTGTGTAATGATCTAGTTTTTTTTTTGTTATCCCGGCAGGAGGATTATTGAATTTTGGGTGTTGTGATGGTACGTGTGTCGCAAACCATTTTGGTTTGCTCTTTTAAGGGTGGGAGTGTTACGGATACAGGTATCCTGTGTTTTTGTGTGTTTCTACTCTTTCTGCCCTAATCACAGGTGTCCTATATGTTCCTGATTGGTGGTCGTTGAGGTGTCTGCTGATTGGACCAATCAGTGAACATTCCTGTGAATAGCACCACCTGTTACTCGTTTGTTGAATCACACAGCCCATTGTATAAAACCAGACTTGTGTTTGTTGCAAGAGAGAGAGACTTTTTGCCATATGTGAGTATGGACACGGTGGTGTCCTGTGTGTTGTGTACGCACTAAGTTGTTGGTTACCCTGTTGGTAACATTATTAGAATATATTTCTTTACCTGAGTGTGGATACTGTTGTATCCTGTGTACTTATTTAATTGCTGAGTACCCTGTTTAGTAGTTTTGTGTGTTTTTTGGGAAAAGGGGGGTTTAAGCTAGTTGCCCTTGGGCGTACATTACCCGTAGGAAGAAATCTGTCTATAAACACCAGTTAGACCTGAGCGGACCACCCACTGTATTTTTGTATGACTAGCAGTAGCCTAGCGGTTCTTCAGGCAGGCTAGATCAGTTTAGGGGTTTTACATTATTGTTTCATTTCTTGGGTCCTGCTCAGCCCCTTTTTCCCAAACCTTTACCGTGTGTTTAGTAATAAACACTTTGTGTTTGACGGTAGTTCATGGTAGTTGTGTCTTATTTGTTCTCACTATTCCATGCCACACTTATAATTTACATGAATTTATGTTACGGGTCTCATGTCCATCCACCCTAGATGTTTAGAGCCACGGGGTTCGTAACACACTCAATTAGTATTTGGTAGCGTTGCCTTTAAATTGTTTAACTTGGGTCAAACGTTTCGGGTAGCCTTCCACAAGCTTCCCACAATAAGTTGGATGAATTTTGTCCCATTCCTCCTGACAGAGCTGGTGTAACTGAGTCAGGTTTGTAGGCCACCTTGCTCGCACACGCTTTTTCAGTTCTGCCCACAGATTTTCTATAGGATTGAGGTCAGGGCTTTGTGATGGCCACTTCAATACCTTGACTTTGTTGTCCTTAAGCCATTTTGCCACAACTTTGGAAGTATGCTTGGGGTCATTGTCCATTTGGAAGACCCATTTGCGACCAAGCTTTAACTTCCTGATTGATGTCTTGAGATGTTGCTTCAATATATCCACATAATTTTCCTTCCTCATGATGCCATCTATTTTGTGAAGATCACCAGTCCCTCCTGCAGCAAAGCACCCCCACAGCATGATGGTGCTACCCCCATGCTTCACGGTTGGGATGGTGTTCTTCGGCTTGCAAGCAACCCCCTTTTTCCTCCAAACATAACAACTGTCATTATGGCCAAATAGTTATATTTTTGTTTCATCAGACCAGAGGACATTTCTCCAAAAAGTAAGATCTTTGTCCCCATGTGCAGTTGCAAACCGTAGTCTGTCTTTTTTAAGGCGGTATTGGAGCAGTGTCTTCTTCCTTGCTGAGCGGTATGTTGATATAGGACTTGTTTTACTGTGGATATATATACTTTTGTACCTGTTTCCTCCAGCATCTTCACAAGGTCCTTTGCTGTTGTTCTGGGATTGATTTGCACTTTTCGCACCAAAGTATGTTCATCTCTAGGAGACAGAACGCGTCTCCTTCCTGAGCAGTATGACGGCTGCGTGGTCCCATGGTGTTTATACTTGCATACTATTGTTTGTACAGATGAATGTGGTACCTTCAGGCGTTTGGAATTTGCTCCCAAGGATGGACCACACTTGTGGAGGTCTACAATATTTTTTCTGAGGTCTTGGCTGATTTCTTTTGATTTTCCCATGATGTCAAGCAAAGAGGCACTGAGTTTGAAGGTAGGCTTTGAAATACATCCACAGGTACACCTCCAATTGACACACATTATGTCAATTAGCCTATCAGAAGCTTCTAAAGCCATGACATAATTTTCTGGAATTTTTCAAGCTGCTTAAATGCACAGTCAACTTAGTGTATGTAAACTTCTGACCCACTGGAATTGTGATACAGTGAATTATAAGTGAAATAATCTGTCTGTAAACAATTGTTGGAAAAATGACTTGTGTCATGCACAAAGTAGATATCCTAACCGACTTGCTAAAACTATAGTTTGTTAACAAGAAATTTGTGGAGTGGTTGAAAAACGAGTTTTAATGACTCCAACATAAGTGTATGTAAACTTCCGACTTCAACTGTACATCTTTTGGCGCTATTTACACCTAGAGACGCACACATGGGCATGTGTGCACGCTTATATACACACACACACACACACACACACACACACACACACACACACACACACACACACAGCACTATCATGAAGAGAAAGCAGACAGCAATCAGTGTTACCAGGCAGGTTGTGGATCCGTGAGGCTGGTACAGTATGTCTGCTTACATCAACACTTGTCCTCAACTATCGACTTTTCCCTGGCCTCCATTTTGCTGTGGTGACAGAGGGGATGCTATCTTTTCCTTTTCCTGATAACAATCTCATGTGTTCTTATTCAGTCTCAGACCTCCCTTTTCAACCACTGCCACCCATTTAAACACATCAAAAGCACACAGCAACAGCGAACGCTACAATCATCTCAGCATTCAATCTTAACTTAAAGTTCACATGAGAAAACATATCTATGTTTAGACAGAGGTCATCTTCTCCTCCGAGCTAACTGTGACTTGGTAATGGCTATGTTTACACTGCAACACTGACAGTATGTCCCTACAGATGCACATGCACATTTGATTGTGCGAGTTTGACAGTGTGTTTTTGGAACGTTTATCTTGCTTTATCTAAACCTTGCACAGTGAGCAGCCGGGAATTGAAAGGTATATTAAAAAGGTTTGATAGAGAGTAGCAGCCTAATGATGCATATCATCCAACCCAGGCAGTACCAGAGAGGAACAGACAGAGGGCATTAAGAGAGAACACTGTGCATCTTAAATAAGACATCTCTGTCTTATATCCCCCTTAAAAAAATAAATGATGCACTTGTCTTTTCCTGCTAGCACTGATGTTGCTGCACTAACTGTAAGTCGCTCTGGATAAGAGCATCTGCTAAGTGACTCAAATGTAAATGTATGCAGCTACTGTGTTAAGCAGACCACCTACTGTAGTTTAAACCAACATTAAACCCTCTGCAGAACAGCCTGGTTTAAACCAACATTAAACCCTCTGCAGAACAGCCTGGTTTAAACCAACATTAAACCCTCTGCAGAACAGGGTCATGGCACTTCAACATCACTCAGTCAGCAGCACATCATACACACAGCATGCCACCCATCAGACTGTCTTAGGAAACTGTCCCTCTGTGTGTGTGTGATCTGGTAGATTACATCACATAAACCCTTGAGCTCACCTAATCAATCACTGTAGATTCGGCCCAGTCAATACTGACCAGACGTGCATGAGAGAGAGAGAAAGAAAGCGTAAGTGAGAGAGAGGAAGATATCTTATTTTCTTCTTCTATTCTTCTTCTCTACCCTGAGAAAGGAGACCATGCGACACATGCAACACTTCCCTCTGAATGACCATGATAACAACGATGACGTTTTCACTATTTTTAGTTTATAACATTTTCTCTGTGTTTGAAAGGCACTATCGACGTAAAACTCCCTCACTCCTCGCCATTTGAGACACACAACCAACATGCAGGCTATTTCCCATATCCTCACACTGAGCTCTCTCCTTCTCTCTCTCCCGCTCTTGCTCATTCAGTTTCTCACTCTCTCTCTCACACTCTAAATTAAGCATTATCGAACTGATCTCTCAGATGTGAGTCATCAGGGCATTCAGGGAAGAGGACTGGATGACTCTGAGAGTCTTAATCTGCAAACATAAACTTGTCTGTTGACATTTATCATGTTTCTGTCACTTATCTAGGGTCAGTGCAGGCCAATCCAGTGTTCTGTGCAGGCCAGTCAAGTTCTTCCACACCGATCTCAACAAACCATTTCTGTATGGACCTCGCTTTGTGCATGGGGGCATTATGATGCTGAAACAGGAAAGGGCTTTCCCTGTTGCCACAAAGTTGGAAGCACAGAATCATCTAGAATGTCATTGTATGCTGTAGCGTTACATTTTCCTTCACTGGAACTAAGGGGCCTAGTCCGAACCATGAAAATCAGCCCCAGACCATTATTCCTCCTCCACCAAACTTAACAGTTGGCACGCACTATGCATTGGGGAAGGTAGCATTCTCCTGGCATCCGCCAAACCCAGATTTGCCTGTCGGACTGCAAGATGGTGAAGCGTGATTCATCACTCCAGAGAACGCGTTTCCACTGCTCTAGAGTCCAATGGCGGCGAGCTTTACACCTCTACAGCCGACGCTTGGCATTGCGTATGATGATCTTAGGTTTGTGTACGGCTGCTCGGCCATGCAAAATCATTTCATGAAGCTCCCGACGAATAGGTATTGTGCTGAAGCTGCTTCTAGAGGCAGTTTGGAACTCGGTAGTGAGTGTTGCAACCGAGGACAGATGATTTTTACGCGCTACGCGTTTCAGCACTCAACGGTCCCGTTCTATGAGCTTGTGTGGCCTACCACTTCGCGGCTGAGCCATTGTTGCTCCTAGACGTTTCCACTTCACAATAACAGCACTTATAATTGACCGGGGCAGCTCTAGCAGGGCAGAAATTTGACGAACTGACTTGTTGGAAAGGTGGCATCCTCTGACGGTGCCAAGTTGAAAATCACTAAGCTCTTCAGTAAGGCCATTCTACTGCCAATGTTTGTCTATGGAGATTGCATGGCTGTGTGCTCGATTTTATACACCTGTCAGCAACGGGTGTGGCTGAAATATCCGAATCCACTAATTTGAAGGGGTGTCCACATACTTTTGTACATATAGGGAATTTAGGAAGAGGTCATCATTTCATGGAGTCTGTGATGGAAGAAACCACACTGAAAAAAGTGGTAAGCAAGTTAGGTAAAGAAAACTGATTTTAACAAAGTCAAATAAATGTATTGTGTTAGAGGTTTCATGATGCTTGTATCTAAACCAAAGTAAATCGTTTAACGATTGTTTTATACATCAGTTGGGCTCTCTATAAGCTACAATATGAGGTCCTAAACCTAGCATGAAAGTGCATCCTTGTAGCTGTGTGGGCTAATATAGTCTAAATGTTTGCCTTGGCATATGTTGAGCCAATGGCCATGGGGTAAGTTGAGCCAATGGCCACCATACCCCATACAAATGATGATTACATTTGGCCAGTTTTATGCATAATATGCATTGTATTTTTGCAATGTGTCATGCATATGAACTCAAGATAGTGCATTTGTATTGTTACAGAGCAGACATCATCATGCCCCGTGTACACAAACGTAAAACAAACAGGGGTCTAGCCGCCCTTGAGGTTCTTGAGAGAGCAGCCAAGGAACTGAGAGAAGGGAAGAAGTCTATTTGAGCAGCAGCAAGGGATGAAAAAAATGGACTGAATGACACTGAAGGGGTACATTGTGTGATGTCACGAGAGGCTGTGTCCTGGAGGGACGTTACATCCCCCTGAGATGGCTGCAAACCCAGACAGCTATGGCTCCATCTGCTGGTATGGTCGGGAACTCCACCCCTCTATGGCCAATCTTCCCACGCAGCTGAAACAAATGAGGAGCTGATGAGCTGAAGGTTTGGGAAGGGAAGAGACACAGTCTCCAACCTGGGCTCTCTGGAGGACAAGAGTGCTGCACGTCCACTTCCATGAGGAATATAAGGATTTGGAGATACTTACCTTTGGGAAATACTCACCTTTGGATATATGCACCTGTGGAAATACGTGAGAGACATTTGGAAGGACTTTTTGCTGGGTTGGCCACTAGCTGCAACGTGGACTACAGTAAGGCTGGGGAAAAGTTATCTGAGCGAGTGAGAATTATGATTCTGGATGTGGAAGAGACATCCCTGAACTGTTAACCCTTAAAGAGCCACAAGAGAACATAATTTTGTTATATTTTCGTTAATTTCCCAAGACCTATAATAAAATCCTTGTTTTGTTTGAACCTTGTCTCCTTGCACTACTTGAGCAATCCCGCTGAAAGCTGTGTAGCCTCTCGTGACGTCACAGATGGTGGAGAATACGGGCACGCTCAAGCGTTAATAGTGCATGTCAGAGGAGGATACCGAAGGTTTGATCACCCAGTTTTCCAAGTTGGCCGTAGGCTCCCCGCCGACTGAAATGGAGGACATATTGAAAGCCCTTGTTGCTGGCCAGCAAGCCCAGATGCAAGCAAACGTGGCTCTCTTGGAGGAGCAAAAGAAAGCCAACCTTCTGAAGGCAGAGGAATTGCAGTTGCAGAGACAGAGGGTGGTCCAAAATACCCGCCCAATAAAGGCAAGTGACTTTATATCTAAGATGGGAGCTACCGATGACATTGAGGCATACCTGCATGCATTTGAGGCCACGGCCACTAGGGAAGCCTGGCCCAAGCAACAGTGGGTTGGTCTGTTAGCCCCCTTTCTAACCGGGGAATCGCTGAATGCTGTCCGGGACCTGGGCCCTGACCAGGTTACTGACTATGATGCCCTGAAGTCTGAGATCCTCAGCAGATATGGACTCACAAAGTTTGGTATGGCCCAGCGCTTTCACGGCTGGACCTTCCAACCAGACCAACCTCCTCGGGCGCAGATGCATGAACTTGTCCGAATCGCAAGGAAATGGCTGGATCCGCAGAGGAATACAGCAGCGGCGGTGGTGGAGGCCGTTGTGGTGGATCGTTACCTCACGCGCCCTGCCTTATGAGGCAAAACGGTTCATCAGTCAACAGGCCTTGACCACGGCTGATCTGACCGTGGAAGCTGTGGAAAAGTACCAGGCCACAGCGGAGATGCTGAATGCTTCCCGAAAAGACCCCCAGGAGTGCGGCCCCACCACAAATGGGAAGAACCCGTCCAAAGGACCCCCAAGGTCTCGAACCCAGCCACGTCAGGACTTATCCCGGCTCCAGGGGGAGCCAGAAACCAGGCGGGTCCAAGAAGAGTACACCAGGAGGGGGGAAACTTCGACAGTGTTACCGGTGTGGGGAGATGGGACATATCTCCTGGCAGTGTGGGAAACCAGCCGATGAACCTATGCCCACTGCGGAGTCCTCCAGCTCAGCACCCACACACCGTTTTGCCTCGCTCTTGGGAGTCGTAGATGGCGGCCCAGATCGACCCCCCCACCTGCCCGGTAACTGTGAATCACCATGATGTGGAGGCCTTACTGGATTCTGGTAGCCGGGCCACCCTGGTGCGTAAGGATTTGGTGGGCCCAACGTGTCTGACCCCGGGGAAAGTCCTCCCAGTTTCCTGTGTCCATGGGGACACCAGAGAATACCCCATTACTGAACTTACAATGACCAGCACACGGGGAACCATACACACGACGGCGGGGTGGTTGATTCCCTCCCCGTCCCTGTCCTAATTGGACGAGACTGCCCAGCCTTTTACCCACTCTGGAGAGAGTCTCAGGAGAGGATAACCCGAGTACCTCGGAAACGGAGAGGCAAGACTCATCCTGGGAAGGCTCCGGTGCAATCCTCCGAGTTACTCACTCCCGCCCGGGCTCTGATAGGGATGGCAGGTGCCCAGACCGACACAGAGACGGAGCTACAGAATCTGGACAAAGAACTGTCTGGTCTGAAGGGGACCGCTGAGAGGTATCGTTTGTTAAAGCAACAGTTAGACATGAAGACAGAAGAGTTAGATATCCTCCAGGCTAAACTCCAACAGAGCTCCTTCCCTAAGCAACAGGAGGAGCTGGAGAGGCTGCGCAGGACCATCGAGGAGTGTGAGGAGACCCTGCGCAGTAGTAAGGAGGTCCAGAAGAAGGCAGAGGAGAAGTACAAGGTGTTGGAGAACAAGATGAAGAATGCGGAGGCAGAGAGAGAGAAGGAACTGAAAGCTGCTCAACAGAAGCTAAACTCTGCTAAAACCAAGGCTGATGCGTTCAGTAAGAAACTCAAGGAGAGACAACAGGAGGCTGAGTCCCTGGTCCTAGAGGTGGAGGAGTTGAAGAGAGAGCAGGCTGGCAAGCACCACGGCAATGCGGACGCCCTCTCCCGGCGTGATGCCTTCTTCGCTGCCTTTACCCGACGAGGACGTCGGTCCCGAGGAGGGGGATGTGTGATGTCACGAGAGGCTGTGTCCTGGAGGGACGTTACATCCCCCTGAGATGGCTGCAAACCCAGACAGCTATGGCTCCATCTGCTGGTATGGTCGGGAACTCCACCCCTCTATGGCCAATCTTCCCACGCAGCTGAAACAAATGAGGAGCTGATGAGCTGAAGGTTTGGGAAGGGAAGAGACACAGTCTCCAACCTGGGCTCTCTGGAGGACAAGAGTGCTGCACGTCCACTTCCATGAGGAATATAAGGATTTGGAGATACTTACCTTTGGGAAATACTCACCTTTGGATATATGCACCTGTGGAAATACGTGAGAGACATTTGGAAGGACTTTTTGCTGGGTTGGCCACTAGCTGCAACGTGGACTACAGTAAGGCTGGGGAAAAGTTATCTGAGCGAGTGAGAATTATGATTCTGGATGTGGAAGAGACATCCCTGAACTGTTAACCCTTAAAGAGCCACAAGAGAACAGAATTTTGTTATATTTTCGTTAAT